>NC_051177.1:236393846-236537588 GCF_013339695.2 Rhipicephalus sanguineus | reverse complement strand
TTGCGAATGGTGAGTATCCTGCTATCGTGTCATATTTTAGACGGAGAGCCTGTGCGACGGAAACCGAAAGCGATAAATATACCAAATTAAGGCGGCTTCGTCCTTTTATATCTATCGCCTTCGCTTAGTAATCGCAAGGCGATTACTAAGATGAAAAGCATCTCATGCAGCGTAGCAGAAAGTTGAGCTCTCAGCAAGGTTTGAGTCTACAATCTCCCTCAAAGATACGCGCACGTTTCACCTTTTCGTGCCATCAACTGACCACTCTTAATACCGGGCTCACCACCTACTCAGCAACACAGGCATTTCAAGTGGCGAAGACCATACGTCGGCAACGGAAGTAAGAACTGCAACCTCCGCAGAGATCGAAAACACAACCCAAGGTCTGCTCCTGTCGTACGTGTGCATGCAGTGACGTGGATGAAATCGTGCTCTGCTCCGACTACTAACCGGCAGCCTTTAGTGCCCTTCCGAAACATTCTGCCAGCCATATACACTGTTTGCAAGTCTTCAGCAACGTGAAAACTCACAGTAGCACACGATCGTGCCACCCGCGTGGGCGCTGCATACTTCCGTTGCCCCAAGGAACAGTGGCGACGCAGTGAAGCGGACTTACGGGCCCGCGCTCAGGCACGCCGCGACGAACTCAACATAAAATTTTGTTTCTCGCCAAAACGAAAAACACTCCAATTAAAACTTTCCCAAATAAATCTCCTTTGTTTACTCTTCCCAACGAGACCAAGCGTGCATTTTTTACTTGGACTGCATCACCACGCTACATGGGCCTGAACTTGGAGCATTTCACACATTTTTCAATGTTTGCGCCCCTTCCACTTTGAAACTACTCGGTCATCGACTTCAATACTTTTTTCAGACGCTTAATGCCAACTACCCAGCCATGTGACATAGTCCTATTTTGTCTGTAATATTCGTAGAATTTTTTTAAAATAATCAAAATGGGCGCAGAATTGCAGCATTGCTTCACCACAAAGCACATCGTGAGACAAAGTAGTGGTCATCAATGGGTGATATAAGATAGTGCATCCATTCCTTTTCAAGTAAACAGCAGATATTTAAGGCGTTCCGTAAAGTATTGTATTTTTAGAGTATTTTTTTGCAACCTATGTTTCACCCACTACGGCCAAATTCAAATCACTGTAACAGACAAGAAAATTTTTTTCCGAAAAATACTTTCCGAGGGCAAATAGTGCACTGATATGAACGTCCACAATTTTTTACAATACAATTGAAGAGGGTCGAGCGCAATGTCTGGGACCTTTGGCGTGGAATGACCCTTAAGCGTCTCAGTACAAGGACATCGCGACACAGTCATAAACATTCCTGGCACCAATCTTTGCTCACACAAAAGCATTTCGATGCAGTTTCTTCCCTCGCACAGCTGCGGATTGGACTTCTTTGCCACATAGCACATTTACCTCCGATGATTTTGTCAGTGAAACGCAGTGCCATGTTTTGAACATCTACCGTCCTTAGTTCTTACTGCTTCTACTTATTTTGTTCCTGCCATAGGCGTGTTTTGTTCCTTCTGTTCGATGGCCCCATCTGTAAAAGTATTTTCATGCTATTGTTTTCTTTGCGTGTGTTTTCTGTATTCATCTCTTGCGTTGTTTGTATATATACTTTTGCATTGTACGTGAAGCCCATCCTGCTTGAGCCAAAATTATTGGCTTGCAGTATTTCAAATAAATAAATAACATCACATATGACAGGAACTTAGGTGCATGATAAAAAAAATTGCTGCTATGGACACCTGGTAAGAATATCAGCAGGTCTTCTCTTCGTTTCAGTCCTTCATCTATTTCACGTTTTTCAACCACGAATGTTTGCATTACGAGCTGACAGGAAGTTTAGCTCTCTTTCTTGCACACCGATTTGAGGCTGCTGGCAGTGAAGCGGAGCATTCTTCATCAACATTTTAAACACTCCATAAAAAGGCATGCATGCACCAAGTCTAGTATCACACTTTAACAATGAATATATCACTGCAAAAGTCGTTGGCAGAGCGATCACAACACTTCGATGGGGTTAAGTCTCAATACAGATAAGTGCAAGTTCGACCATGTCAATTTATTAATGCAGCTTTCACAAGGGCATAGCGGAGCACTGGGTGCAAGCGAACTCGTGAAAGAGTTGCTGCATCAGGTTGTCTGAAGTCGTGCCACTGTGGGAAATATGCAGCGGCTTTTTTTTTTATAACGGACAAAGTGGTTTAATAGATGATCACCAGGTTATATGGTGGTGGAGCAACAACATCGGCCGAGAGCGCGCGCGTCAAGGGCGAGGCTGCATTAGTGTTTCTCGGTTACGGATCAGAGATGTTGCACCATTTGTGTAACCGCACAGGGGAAACCAGCCGTCGGAACAGATACATCACTCACTTCTTAGAGGCACTGTACAATCCTGTACAAAAGGTGCTCAGTACCACTCGGTACACTGACTGAGCCACGCACTACTTGTCCATCTGGTTGCCGAACACTAAGTTGAAAGCAGTCGCGAACATACGCAAGAAAAAGCTCACCGTAAAATTAATAATTGCCAAAAATTTATAGCTTTAAAGTTCAGCGATTCTTACGCTTAAAATTCAAAAGACGCGCAAGAGCTACTCGCACGTGCGAGGCGAGGATACGAGCTTCTGGGCCAGCTCCGGAAGTGGATTGCATTGGCTTGCAGTGCTCCCGTATGCGCTGCCAGCGCTGAATCCAAGGCTCCGTCAGCTGTGCACGCCATAGAGTAACATACTACGCGGCGCTCGTCAACGTTCACGGCACGTTTCGTGCCGTCTGAGTCAGACGCGAGAACGTAGAGCCGCAAAATGTTCGAAGCACACTAAAACATACGACAAAGTCGTGTGCAGTGTGCACGCGAGACTTGACTGCAGCTGCATGCTTCAGAGCATAGCTGCTATTCGTGCTGGAAAGACCACGATGAGGAGAGACTTATATTGCACAGGATTGTCATTGACACCTGAACAGCGTTTATGTTTGCGAAGACGAAAAATCCATTTTCAATGTCTCCCCTTAGAAGGCCCAACGTCTTCGATAATGACATTTGATCAGACAATTTCATGTCATGCAACTTCATGATGTTTCACAGCACTGTATACAAGCTTGTGATGAAACCTCTGGCAGAAGTGGGGCTTTACAACATCGCTTACATAGGCGGCTTCTGGTGTGCAACGCGAATTTAATGCATTCACTGCTTCTCTGCATAAGCATGTCTCTCTGTGCTTCTGTTTTTGCCGGAACAATGTCGTTGCAAATATCTCGAGCCCTCAAACACTGCGGTAAAGCCGGCGTGAGAAGTAGAGCATTATATGAAATGAGATGAATGCGTGGACAGTGCGCTTGCGCATAAGACGAATATCAGCATTTGCGGCTGCTCGGGCCAGATATGCGAGATTGATAGCCTGCAGGTCAGCCTAGTTAGCTATCAGAGTGCAAGGAAAATAGAATTTTGATCATAACTCCATGGAAAGCTGCTGACATCATTCGATCACATCTCCTTCATGTACTAAACTGTATACACCTTTTGAGTTCTGACATGTCATCGTAAACTAAAAATCATACTCTGACACACCCTTCCACAGGTGACCAAAAGTGATTTTTATGCCATTCGTTGTGGATGCTCCCTATACGGCGTTATTATATCCAGGATCAAAGGCCACAAAAGATGAAAGTTGAGTTGCCAGTGTATTAACAAATGATCACCTTTTATAAACAAAATATTACGCAGTATACGTACACAGATTCTAAACAAATATGAACTGCATGTATTGCTGCTATCTATGACAGCAATAACATGCACTGCTGCTATCTATGACAGCAATAAAGCAAGACAAAAAATATTTTTGCATAACTTTCTTTCAAACTTGGCTTTTGTCAGGGCTTAAAGTCCAAGTGCGATGAGGGGGAGAGGGTGCTTAGGGGCCAAGTTCCACTATCAAAACATCAGGAGAGCCTGGCCCCTCCTTGGCTGGTGATCAAGCAATGCACATGCGTTTTACATATGCCCCTCTCACAAATATGCACATACACTCCAGCAGGCCATGTGAGCTGGGAGGATCTCCTTGAACAAAAGAAGGCTTTAACAATTACATTTTGTCATCTGCAGAATGTCTGAGAACAAATCATCCAGAATTTGTTTTGAGTGAGCAACACATTCTTTCACATGTCAAAGCTGAGTGAAACATACAGGCAATAATACAATTGATTTAAGCAACTCCCTTGAGACCCCCTAATAATTTTCAAAATAATTACTTGAAGATCATGAGGGGATGTCAAGGCAGTTGTTTATAACCAACTGAATTCAAGTTCTTTAACAAATCTACAAGAAGCCTCTAAAGATGTTGGGGGCACAGAACTTCCTACAGGCAAGAAAGTTGATAAAAAGGGTTTTCCTCCATACAGGTTACATGTACTATTCCACACTAAACACTACAGTTACAATTGCTCTTTTGACACAGTACGCTGTCTGAAAAAAAAAGAGTGAAACGGTTTGTTTTCTGGTGGCAGGTGATGCCAACACAAGCACACCAATGTGAAAACAAAACAATTTCGTGTGAAAAAATTGGGTCATTAGCATGGTTTAATATTCTATTTTCTTCTTTGATACTCACCTGTCTAAAACGAATAGCCTTGCTGAAGTCATTAGCATGGTTTAATATCCTATTTTCTTTTTTGGTGCTCACCCGTCTAAAACAAATAGCCTTGCTGAACTGGCGGATACTAGCTTTTAAACCATGTGATGCCGCCATGCTAAATGTTTTAGCTAATTTATTGAATGGTACATCCATCCTTAAAAAGAGACGCAAAAGTTCAAATATGGACGTTGTGGTTAGCGTGGCATGCGCTTTGTAGCTCTAATTTATCATTTTAAGCCTATTTGAGGTACATATATGCTATCTTTGTAATGATAAAAGAAAAAACAATTAAGGAGGAAAATCAACCGGCTTTAATTACTTTATCAAAAATATAGGCTGCACTAATACATTCACGTGAGTAAACCAGTGTAGTTCCTGAACTGTGGAGCTATTTCAGACTTGAAAGCTGCCCTACGGCTAGGTACTTTCATTCGCAAAGTCTACACATTTGTTGAAGTTTGTCGACCCATTCCTCTTTTTTTTTCTTTGATCTTTCACTTTCTGCCAATCAAATCCACTAGGGGTTCCTCAGGTTCCACACAAGCATACATTAGTGGTCGGTTGTTCATGATGCCTTCTACTTCACACACTGGGTTATGCAGTTCATTAATGGGCAGTAAATGCCGAGCAATCACTTTTCACAGAGATGACTTGAAACTATGGATGAGTCATTCATCGAAGCCACCCCGCCATGGTGCATTTTCCGGAATGAATTTCTACTCTGTATGGTGACTGGCAATGAAATTTCGCGTTCTATCACATTGTAATGCTGTTGTGATGATGTCCAATCTCTTGTCAGCTTTCTTTAGTCTTCACGTTGTTGCTGTAGATCACTGAGCACATCTCTCTTCTTGCTATGAAGTGCCGAAAAGCTTGCAGGAAACTTTGAGTTGAAGTGTCTTTTGCCATTTTCCATGTGCACAGCTCTTGTAAATGCACATGTACAAATGATTTATATCAACTTCGATTATGTCTTCCTCCATTTTCGATGCTTGCAGAGGACGTGTGAAGTGTGTGCCAACTGTTTCAAATGGTGCAGTCCTCGTTGCTTGTCGACAGGATGAGAAGGTATCTCTTGTCATAATGGTCTCGAATTGTATCTTCTGCATATAATGCATTGTCGAATGACATCCTTTACTTCTTGTCCACCTCTAACTTCCCAAATCCTAGTTAGGGTGTCAGCATGCTGCCGTAAATTGTGTCTGTCCGTGCACGTGTCAAACCAGTAGTTTTGTGAAATTATTTTTTCCAGGCTATCAGATGCTTTTCGTCGAATCCCATATTTGTCTCTTGAAGTTGTCCTTTAAATCTCAGTAGGCCTTTTTCATCTTTGAACACTTCACATCGCCGTATTGTCTCTTGTGTGCTGACACTCTTCAATTCTCTAATAAGCTCTGCAATTTGTTCTTGCCAAATAAGACGGTTCTTGGCGGCGTCAATCTCTTCTGCTGCTAGTGTACCATAAGGTTTGTCTCGATGAATATTGTTGAAGGGGAACATTCAAGCTGTTCCCGTCAACATCTTCGAGTCATTTCCGAATTTGAAGATTTCACTTCCCCATATCCTGGCTGACCACTGCAGCTCTGGGCCGTCCAGCAGGCCTGCAGAGCAGCCGGCAGGCTTGGCCTGACGGTCCTGACGTGGGAGTTGCCCGCTGCGCGCTAACACACGCCTTGCAGGACCTCACTAAAATTTTGCAACCAACCAACCAACTTCCTCGTTCTGTGACTTGCCCCGACTTATATTCAACAAGTACTTCCTCTCCTCTCGCTTTTTCATTACTACCTGGGTCTTTGTAATTTGAATATCCTTTAGTCTGTAGCCACTCTGGTCCCTTCCACCAATGTTCTGCTGACGAAAGCCATTTTGCATTGATGCCTTTGGTTAGGAGATAAGCCAGATTTTCATTACTGCTGACATATCCCCACTGATTCTCCAGTGATGGATTCCTTGTTTCTTGTAGCAAATGCTTCATGCCTTTTTTTCTTTCCTTATCCAGTCCAACACAACTGTAGCATCGATCAGTCCCAAACTTCCCTTGGTCGATTTCTTGTTTCAGGTTATCTTTGATGTAACTCCACATTCTCACAGACATTGTTGCTCCTAGAAGTTCTAATTTTGCTAGACTGATGGTTTTCATTGGAGCCACTTTGTTTTAGATGCGAAGCATCTCTTGTATGTCCCGCGGCCTGGTAGTCCGCACTCACACTACGCATGCGCAACTCTCCTCCTTCCCTCTCTCCAACAGCTGCGCGTTACTCTCTCCACTTCTCTACCAGCACCTTGCTTGTGCTTCTCCTGCGTTCTCGCTTCTGCACTCGCGGCGCATGCGCTACTCTCCTCCTCTAGTCTCCTCTCCTTCAAGTGGTAGAGCACTGCGCGCGTTCAGTCCAGCGCTTGCTTCGGTTGACTCTTCTGAAATGCGGACTCGACATGCCGAAATTCTCTCCTGCGCAGCGCCGCGATGAGCGCCAGCGAATGCGCGTCCCCCCTCTCTCTCCTCTCCTACGCTGCCTCCCTCTCGCGTGCCTGTCGACCGCGTTCCCCGCTCGCCCTGCAAGATCGAATTAACGGCCATGCTAGAGAGAAGACACGACGCGCGTAGCGTTCCTCTTCGCGTTCCACGACGCGAGGTTGGTAGGATGCCCGAGGTCGGTAGCGTGCCCAACGAACGCCAACGGAACGCGATCGTGCAAGTGCTCCGGCTTCGCATCGCCTCATGGCCCCCTTTAGCGGGAGATGGTGTAATTTTTTTTTGCAAGAGTCAGCCCTGTCTATGTGTCTTTGCTATCGTAGGACAGTGCCATGTAGGCTGCACTGCCATATGCCGCATCACTTACATAGAAGAAAAAATTACACCATCTCCCATTCAAGGCAACCATGAGGGGATGCGAAGCAGCATTGGGGGCGCGCACCAAGTTTCCGTTACATTCACTCGGCGTTTTCGTTAGTGAGGTTTGTATTTAGTGTTTGTGTTATCATTACGTTGTCTTTTGCGTTGCTTTCCCTTAGCGCCGAGTGAACGAGTGGCGCCGACGTTGACGTTACAACTCATCTGAACGGGGGCGAAGCGAGAATACAGAAGCCGACCGAGCGCACGCGCTTATATGCACATGAAATGGTGGAGGGAGAGGAGACAGTGGTTACAGGCTGCATTTGGCTGCGGCGCGGCTGCATCACGTGGGAGGAAAGGCCGCGTCGTTGCTGCAGCGCGGGAGAGGAGAGGAGAGAAGGCGACCGAAAACCTGCGTAAAGGAGGAGAGTGGGAGAGAGAGTGGGCGCATGCGCAGTGGAACGCGGACGCCACTCCCGCCGCCGGACACAGCCCCGAGCAAAAGCTGCTTCGCATCTAAAATGTGTAATGCTTATGTGCCTGTTTTTGTTGTCGGCGAATTGCCAATTGGTACTTTTATATTCTCGATTGATTCAATTTCCTCCAACAATTTTCTCCATATCTTATCATCTTCATCTGGTAAAGGATCATCTGAAGAAATTCCAGTTTTCCATAGCCGTTGTGTAGGATTTTTAACAGCAAAGCTGTTTAGGCTGTCGGTAACTTCAACAGTCTTCGAGATACTTGCACCAATCTTAATTCTGCATGCTGCTTCCATTTTATCTTCCATGTTAACCAGCTGTTTCTTTTTATGATAATCTTACTTTGTATCTCTCTCCATGCATTCTTCTGAATCGTCTTTTCGAATTATGTAAAAAGGTGGCCCACTCCCTGTGTCTTTTCCTGCATTTATTCTGTTATGCCAGAGTTTTTTTAGCTCCCCCAAAACCTTTTGATAGCATCAGTTATCTTGTCAGTTCTTTCTGCAGCATGAAGAACTGCAACTGACTTATTTGCTCCTCAAACAGGGGATTCTACACCACACGGTCCACGTACAATTCAGCCTAGAATGCTTCCTGCTAGCATCGTATGCTTGTTTAGTTCTTTCACACATCCCGTGATAGCTTCCCAGTAGAAATCAGATCTTTTCTCCTGCGATCAGATCAGTTGTCTCCTGCGTTTTACATTTGTCATTTTTGTCATCAGCAATTTTCATTTCCATCCTCTTCATATACGACGTTGAATTTTCGTTTGAGCAAGGAAGTCGCACTTTTAATTCATATCATACATGTCTACTTCAATAACTTCGATTACTAATGATTCACCATCTGAATTTTCTTTCAGTACAACTTCAAAATCGTTCATCTCGCTTTCATTTTCTTTTCCTCCGAATGACCCAACTGTAGGCCTTTCTCTGCGGAGTAACTTGCAGCCGAATCTTTGTGCCAGACTGGCTTGTATGAATGACCTTTGACTTCCATTCTATAATAAAATTCTTGGATGCTTTCGTTTATTTTCATCTTGTGTCCATGCTATGGCCATCTGCAATAGAACACAATATGTCGCTCTCCTTGCCATTTAGAAGATTCTAGCAGGTTGCACAATTTACCAACAGTCATATCGTCGTTTCGTTCCTCACTTTCCTCAGTAGACTTGCTGGTTTTATTGCCTATTGTCCTGCACATCGAAGTTGCCTGTCTTGCTTTGCAACGTCTACAAACGATGGTGGCTTTACAAAAGCTTGCATTGTGGTTTGGCCTCATGCACCTAACGCACCTGTTTTCATCTCAAAGCTTTTCTTTTTTGTCCTCATAATTTATTGACATCCAACAGCAGTCAATGCTGTAGTTGTTTAGATTACAGAAGCAACATCGTTTTGTGACTGAGCTTCGAATTGCAGAAGTCTTGTTCATGAAATTTGATCTGTCAGTTCATTTTCTGCAAGCTCCGTCTTCACCGTCTCCAAAACCTCCTAGCGACTCTCTATACCTCACTTGTTCATGCAAAACTTTATCCACGCTTTTAGTGCCTCTGCACTAATACCGCTTTTACGTTCTCCTGTCGACTCTCCTGTTCTCTGTCACGTACCTTGCATTCTCTTCTTGTAAAACTGGTAGTCAAACAATTCTTGTGGTGTGCAATGCTTTAATATAGGCGTCAGCATCGGAGTGTACGACTTCACTGCAACTCCGAGCGCTTCCAGTGGTTCATGTGCACGTGCACTGTCTGGCAAAGCTCTCGTAAACTTTTGACGTCTTTCGGATTCTTAACTGGTTCTTGATCAGTGCTTTCACAAGTTTCCTTTAAATGTTTTTAATTACCTAATTCTCCTTTTAAAAGCTTCACAGCTGTCTGGTAATTCTTATCGGAGCATTGTAGCCCTTTTATAAGAGCACCTGTTGGGCTGCTTTTGGGCATCTATTACGCTGAAGCCAACGCGCCAGGGGAACATTTAGCTCGGAAGGATTGCATAGGAGGCTCATCGCTGCAAGGTGTGACGTCAGACAAAAGTTGAGCTTTATCGTAGGCGATAAGGGCCTCAACTTTTTCAACTGCTTTAGGGTAAATCATCTCGAAGATGAATTGTGCTTTCGAAATGCGTCCAAAATCTTCACTGTGTCAGTTTGTTGTCGTCAAGCCTGAACATGTCAAGTTTTGGCAGTTTGACATAACCATCAGTATGCTGATTTTCTCACACTGTCTGATAATTTCCCGTTACTCCGGAGTAACTCCGGAGTAATTGATGGTTGTTGATCATGCATCATTACTGTTAACTTTTTGATGGTGGATTCTATTCTTGAAATTGCCGTAATCATTTTCCTGTCTTTATTCCATTACTCCCTCAAATTCATCTGTGGCTGTTTCCTCTGTTACGCATGATTCCATTTGAGTATTTGCTGCTTTTCTAACTTTCCGTTATGTCCGTGTTGATTTGACCAAGGCTTATGCTTGGGAAGTCTACGCCCTCTCCATCACTCACTTTTCTTTCCACCCCTGTGATGAGATTCGTTATCTGCATCCTGAAAGTTTTGCTTTTCTGCAAAACGATACTTCAATTCATGGTCAACAAGATGCAGGCACACATTGATGTTGAGTTGAGTTGAATAAACATTATTTCTCCAACGGCTGTTGCTTGTGCCTCGGCCAGGCTGCCAGGAATCCACCGTTCGAGGAACCAATGATGACTTCTTCCTTGTTCAGTTGCTTTAGGTTCCATGACTGCCACTGTTGTTATTTGTTGTCCTCTGGGCCTGGCACATAACCAATGCAGGGGATTGGCCGAGTAGTGGGTGTATTTTTCCCCGGCTGCATGTCTGCTGCCTCGTTTTCTTCAGCTGGGGTTCTCGTGTCCCGGTCTTGTCGGTGGGGGTAGATCCTGGTCATGGCACCATGTTGTTAGCGAACAAAGTGAAGAGACTGAACGGTTAATACCGTTTATTCAAAGGTCAGAACATGACAGTATGATGATGATTGGTCTTCTGATCTTCTAGTTATTCGTCTTCTTCTCCTCTGTCTTCTTGTTTCTACACACGCCTTGCAAGTGTCTCCCCCCTGTTATTTAACATTCAAACATCGTATTTTGAAGTCCTTTCAAAGAGCACAAACAAAGAACAAAAGTGAAAGCTGCTTTTCACTTCAAAAGGCACTGTAGAGCACAAGCTTTGTGAAATATGCTAAGGGGTAGTTCTGACATGCTAAAAGTGTTTATTATGCATGGCCTTTAAAATTCCATGTATATGAAGAATCAAGTCCCCAACTATTCCCCATTACTTATGCCGACGATCTTGCGGAAGCCATCAACAATGAAGTATGATTGCAACTGCTCGACTATGATCGTGTTTTACAGCGAAAGCTGTTATGAGATCATTTCACCGGCCGTTTTTGGCGCCGTAGTTGTCCGCCGCCGCCGCCGCCGCCGCCGCCGCCGCCGCCGGTGTCCGTAACCAGTATCGCTCGAAATAAGAAAAAAAACTAAATAAGAAAAAAATTCCAGGATGGAACGAGGTTCGAACCTGGGCCCTCTGCGTGGGAGCCCAGTATTCAACCTCTGAGCCATGCCGGTGCTTGAAACCGCTTTGCAAAAAGGTCCTATACAGGCTTCATGTCGGGAAGGAACCACATTAGCATATGCAGTATAGCGTAGTAGAAGAGTAAAATAAGTACCAAGCGTCGCACAACGCGAATTCTGTAACCAGGCGTCACACAATGCGAATTGCGCAACGAGTAGGTTGTTGAATGCATCCAACCCATTACAAAGGACTCTGCCATAATTCTTCTTTGTCATCAGGCACAGCATCAACAAAGTGCGCATAATGCCTTACATGCGTTTAGCAGGTACCAACGCTCTCCGTAGAATGACGAAAAATGGCACAGTGCCTGCTGCCCTACTTCTCAAAAATTACAATGATTTATAGCGTAGCGGGTTCCTCGCAAGCGCACTTGTATTGGTTGCCAAGGAAGCCCATAAGCGCATGATCCATTTCCTCGGGGTCTCAGTAAAGTTCTTCGCCCCCCCCCCCCCGTCTCTCTCCCACGTCAACGTATGTTATACAGCATGACGGGAGAGGGAAATAGCGACCGGGCGTCACCCAATGCAAATTACATAACTGGTGGGCCGTTTAAGATTCCAACCCATTACAAAGGGCTGAGCAATAATTCTTCATCGTCATCAGTCGTCGCATCAACAAAGTGCACATAATGCCTTACAGACGTGTAGCTGGTGCCTCGCTTCTCCGCAGAATGACGAATAATGGCTTAGTAGGTGCTTCCCAACTTCACAAAAATTGTGATTTATGGCGTAGTGGGTACCTTTCTAGTGTACTTGTATTGTAGCCCCAAGAGAGCTTAACGGGCTCTAGAAATGCCGCTCTTCCAGCTTTCGCTGTGACTGTGCTGCGGTTTCAGCGCAGGCCTGGCGTTTTTTTTAACAGCGGAGCTGTTTAAGGGGCCGTGAGCCTATGAGCCACGAACAGAAAATGATCATCATCATGAACTGGCACGCGTTCTCTTCGCCCTCTTCTTCGTCATCATCGTCTTTTTCATCTCCTGCTTCACTCCCAGAAGGCGTGTGCCAGTTTCCCTGGGGCGGGATGCAATAGCTCTGATGGGCGAGACAATGAGTACAGAGAGAGAGAGAAAGAAAGATCAAGAAAGAGAAAACTTCTAGGGGAAAAAATTTCTTCGCGAGTCGAGATCCGAAGGCAAGCATCTTAACCACTTGGCTATCCAGACGCACTAGCAGAATATATCATGGCCTTGTATAGTATAGCAAGGGGGTAGAAAAGAGAAATGAGGGTGAGGAGGAGGGAAAGGAGAAGAGAGGGCAACATAGGAAGAGATAAAGAAAGAAAGATGAAAGAAAGAAGATGAAAGATTAAGAAAAAATTACACCATCTCCCGCTAAAGGGGACCATGAGGCGATGCGAAGCCGGAGCACTTGCACGATCGCGTTCCGTTGGCGATCGTTGGGCATGCTACCGACCTCGCGTCGTGGAACGCGAAGAGGGACGCTACGCGCGTCGTATCTTCTATATAGCCTGGCCGTTAATTCTCACAGGGCGAGCGGGGAACGCGGTCGACAGGCGGGCGAGAGGGGGGCAGCGAAGGAGAGGAGAGAAGGGGAGGGGACGCGCATGCGCTCGAGCTCACCGCGGCGTTGCGCAGGAGAGAATTTCGGCATGTCTAGCCCGCGTTTCAGAAGAAGAGTGGAAAGGGGGAGGGGAGAGGGGTATGGGAGAGGGGGAGGGGAGATGGAAAGTGGGGAGGGAGCGTGGAGAGGGAAAGTGTAGAGGGGAAGGGGAGAGGGGCACGGGAGAGGGGTGAGGGAAAGTGGAGAGGGTGAGTGAGAGGAGGTGTGTGGAGAGGGTATGCGCATGCGCAGTAAGGGTGGTCACGCCGCACACCACCACCACCACCACCACCGGATTGAGCTCCGCCTTAAGATACTTCGCATCTAATAACTCAATCTGCATTCTCAGGTGGTGGCTCTTGCTTGCCAGCACCACTGTTTACTCAGATTTCGCAGGCATGGAACTGGCTTTAATCTTTTTCTTCTTTTTTTCTTCTTTTCTCTTCTACTAGTGGTGTGCGAATACATGTATAAATGACCAAATAGAAAATGAAATAATAGTGCCATAAGAAAAATCAATCGAATTAAAATTTTGAATACCCTTTCTGAATACTAAACAGCTTTTTTGTGTAAAAGTAAAAAAAATTCTGTTCATGTTTTAGTATATATAACCTCCACATAAGACCCACAAATAAAGAATCCAGAACAAATAAGCAGGTTCCTCACATGCACAGAGGTCTTCAGAAAGTATAAGTGAGTATTGTTGGCAAAGCCTGGTCCCTCAAGTTTTCGCCCTATATATGTTGCCCGTTTGGATTACATTTACACTTCGTATCAATTCTGCGTTTATTTGATGCCATTGAGATTTTGCTGTATTCTTAAACAATTTGAAAAACATTCCACTAAGTTATTCAAACGAAAGACCAAATTGAATGGTGCTCTATACAGTATTTGCAGTTTTCAAATGTTTGCACACCACTAATTCTTGCCCGTCTACTGTGCCATGCTCTGTCCAAATTTTTGCATGGCTTTGACAATGTGCCTTTTGTGATTTACTTTATGCTGTTGCCTCTGATGTATATTTATGGGGTTTAACATCTCAAAGCAGTTCAAGGTTTGAGAGAGGGTGTAATAATATAGAAACTTGAGCGAGTTGGTACACCTTCATCCTGCGTTAAGTGCATCGCGCGCAGGACACAACGGACGAAAGACAAAAAAACGCCAGGCCTGCGCTGAAACCGCAGCACAGTCACAGCGAAAGCTGGAAGAGCGGCATTTCTAGAGCCCGTTAAGCTCTCTTGGGGCTACAATACAAGTACACTAGAAAGGTACCCACTACGCCATAAATCACAATTTTTGTGAAGTTGGGAAGCACCTACTAAGCCATTATTCGTCATTCTGCGGAGAAGCGAGGCACCAGCTACACGTCTGTAAGGCATTATGTGCACTTTGTTGATGCGACGACTGATGACGATGAAGAATTATTGCTCAGCCCTTTGTAATGGGTTGGAATCTTAAACGGCCCACCAGTTATGTAATTTGCATTGGGTGACGCCCGGTCGCTATTTCCCTCTCCCGTCATGCTGTATAACATACGTTGACGTGGGAGAGAGACGGGGGGGGGGGCGAAGAACTTTACTGAGACCCCGAGGAAATGGATCATGCGCTTATGGGCTTCCTTGGCAACCAATACAAGTGCGCTTGCGAGGAACCCGCTACGCTATAAATCATTGTAATTTTTGAGAAGTAGGGCAGCAGGCACTGTGCCATTTTTCGTCATTCTACGGAGAGCGTTGGTACCTGCTAAACGCATGTAAGGCATTATGCGCACTTTGTTGATGCTGTGCCTGATGACAAAGAAGAATTATGGCAGAGTCCTTTGTAATGGGTTGGATGCATTCAACAACCCCATAAATATACATCAGAGGCAACAGCATAAAGTAAATCACAAAGGCACATTGTCAAAGCCATGCAAAAATTTGGACAGAGCATGGCACAGTAGACGGGCAAGAATTAGTGGTGTGCAAACATTTGAAAACTGCAAATACTGTATAGAGCACCATTCAATTTGGTCTTTCGTTTGAATAACTTAGTGGAATGTTTTTCAAATTGTTTAAGAATACAGCAAAATCTCAATGGCATCAAATAAACGCAGAATTGATACGAAGTGTAAATGTAATCCAAACGGGCAACATATATAGGGCGAAAACTTGAGGGACCAGGCTTTGCCAACAATACTCACTTATACTTTCTGAAGACCTCTGTGCATGTGAGGAACCTGCTTATTTGTTCTGGATTCTTTATTTGTGGGTCTTATGTGGAGGTTATATATACTAAAACATGAACAGAATTTTTTTTACTTTTACACAAAAAAGCTGTTTAGTATTCAGAAAGGGTATTCAAAATTTTAATTCGATTGATTTTTCTTATGGCACTATTTATTTCATTTTCTATTTGGTCATTTATACATGTATTCGCACACCACTAGTAGAAGAGAAAAGAAGAAAAAAAGAAGAAAAAGATTAAAGCCAGTTCCATGCCTGCGAAATCTGAGTAAACAGTGGTGCTGGCAAGCAAGAGCCACCACCTGAGAATGCAGATTGAGTTATTAGATGCGAAGTATCTTAAGGCGGAGCTCAATCCGGTGGTGGTGGTGGTGGTGGTGTGCGGCGTGACCACCCTTACTGCGCATGCGCATACCCTCTCCACACACCTCCTCTCACTCACCCTCTCCACTTTCCCTCACCCCTCTCCCGTGCCCCTCTCCCCTTCCCCTCTACACTTTCCCTCTCCACGCTCCCTCCCCACTTTCCATCTCCCCTCCCCCTCTCCCATACCCCTCTCCCCTCCCCCTTTCCACTCTTCTTCTGAAACGCGGGCTAGACATGCCGAAATTCTCTCCTGCGCAACGCCGCGGTGAGCTCGAGCGCATGCGCGTCCCCTCCCCTTCTCTCCTCTCCTTCGCTGCCCCCCTCTCGCCCGCCTGTCGACCGCGTTCCCCGCTCGCCCTGTGAGAATTAACGGCCAGGCTATATAGAAGATACGACGCGCGTAGCGTCCCTCTTCGCGTTCCACGACGCGAGGTCGGTAGCATGCCCAACGATCGCCAACGGAACGCGATCGTGCAAGTGCTCCGGCTTCGCATCGCCTCATGGTCCCCTTTAGCGGGAGATGGTGTAATTTTTTCTTAATCTTTCATCTTCTTTCTTTCATCTTTCTTTCTTTATCTCTTCCTATGTTGCCCTCTCTTCTCCTTTCCCTCCTCCTCACCCTCATTTCTCTTTTCTACCCCCTTGCTATACTATACAAGGCCATGATATATTCTGCTAGTGCGTCTGGATAGCCAAGTGGTTAAGATGCTTGCCTTCGGATCTCGACTCGCGAAGAAATTTTTTCCCCTAGAAGTTTTCTCTTTCTTGATCTTTCTTTCTCTCTCTCTCTGTACTCATTGTCTCGCCCATCAGAGCTATTGCATCCCGCCCCAGGGAAACTGGCACACGCCTTCTGGGAGTGAAGCAGGAGATGAAAAAGACGATGATGACGAAGAAGAGGGCGAAGAGAACGCGTGCCAGTTCATGATGATGATCATTTTCTGTTCGTGGCTCATAGGCTCACGGCCCCTTAAACAGCTCCGCTGTTAAAAAAAACGCCAGGCCTGCGCTGAAACCGCAGCACAGTCACAGCGAAAGCTGGAAGAGCGGCATTTCTAGAGCCCGTTAAGCTCTCTTGGGGCTACAATACAAGTACACTAGAAAGGTACCCACTACGCCATAAATCACAATTTTTGTGAAGTTGGGAAGCACCTACTAAGCCATTATTCGTCATTCTGCGGAGAAGCGAGGCACCAGCTACACGTCTGTAAGGCATTATGTGCACTTTGTTGATGCGACGACTGATGACGATGAAGAATTATTGCTCAGCCCTTTGTAATGGGTTGGAATCTTAAACGGCCCACCAGTTATGTAATTTGCATTGGGTGACGCCCGGTCGCTATTTCCCTCTCCCGTCATGCTGTATAACATACGTTGACGTGGGAGAGAGACGGGGGGGGGGGGGCGAAGAACTTTACTGAGACCCCGAGGAAATGGATCATGCGCTTATGGGCTTCCTTGGCAACCAATACAAGTGCGCTTGCGAGGAACCCGCTACGCTATAAATCATTGTAATTTTTGAGAAGTAGGGCAGCAGGCACTGTGCCATTTTTCGTCATTCTACGGAGAGCGTTGGTACCTGCTAAACGCATGTAAGGCATTATGCGCACTTTGTTGATGCTGTGCCTGATGACAAAGAAGAATTATGGCAGAGTCCTTTGTAATGGGTTGGATGCATTCAACAACCTACTCGTTGCGCAATTCGCATTGTGTGACGCCTGGTTACAGAATTCGCGTTGTGCGACGCTTGGTACTTATTTTACTCTTCTACTACGCTATACTGCATATGCTAATGTGGTTCCTTCCCGACATGAAGCCTGTATAGGACCTTTTTGCAAAGCGGTTTCAAGCACCGGCATGGCTCAGAGGTTGAATACTGGGCTCCCACGCAGAGGGCCCAGGTTCGAACCTCGTTCCATCCTGGAATTTTTTTCTTATTTAGTTTTTTTTCTTATTTCGAGCGATACTGGTTACGGACACCGGCGGCGGCGGCGGCGGCGGCGGCGGCGGCGGCGGCGGACAACTACGGCGCCAAAAACGGCCGGTGAAATGATCTCATAACAGCTTTCGCTGTAAAAGCAAACGGCACTAGCGCTGACTCTCAACTGAAAATTTATTGGGAAAGAAACAATAATTACCTAGAATTATCACAACCACGTCACCTAAAAAAGACCGGGAAAATAAAAATAAAAATACAGAGATGAACGGGAGAACTTGCATTTTCGATACAATCATTTTTTACAAGTGTTAGTCAGATAATCAAATTCAATATCACTCAAGGTGATCGATGGCCTGCTGACACACGACGCTCCTTACCTTCTGATATAGAAAGCCGACATGGTTGCGATAATTCTAGATATTTATTGTTTCCTTTCCCATAAAATTTTATTTGAGAGTCAGCACTAGTCCTGTTCGCTTCTTCTCTTTCGTCCGCCGTTTCCTGTGCTTGCTGCACTTCACGCGTGATGGAGAGGGTGTAGCGGAAGGCTCCAGATAATTATGACCCCATTGGGTTCTTAACTGTGCACTAGTATCACACAGTGCGTGGTCCTCTAGCATTTCGCCTCCATTGAAATGCAACTGCTGTGACCAGATCGAATTCGTATCCGTTGGGTCAGCAGGCAAGCACTGTAGTACCACTGAGCCACTGAAGTGTTGCCACCTCTGAACATATAAGTGCATACATGTACACAAGCCTATATATGCAGGTGCTTTCCTTGAATAAACATTATTTTTGTGACTAAAGTATTTTCTTCATCTTTTCTTTTCAAGCTTCAAAAGTGGCACGTCAAAACATGCACAAACACGAAGGACTAAAATTGCTTGGGGAAAGCCGTCACCAGGAAGCCCGAGAATTGATAGAGGTGTTTCATAGCAAAGGGAAGGGGGCTTAGTGCATTGGTGTTCTAATTTTTTATTGATTATATTTCAAGAAACCCCTACTTGCAGGGTATTACATAGTTAGGGTGGCAAGAACAAGATAAGCTGTATAGTACCATCAATAAGAAGCGGAAAAACAATACTCATGAAACATAAAAAAAGCAAGAAAGAGTGCAATATAATAAGCAAAATATACAAAAAAAATCAAATGCATTTTTGAGAACAGAAAAGCACTAGATAACAGACTGCAAATTGCTATTATTTTTAATAAGTGTACTAAATTTCAATGTATTCGTTTCACTTGCAATACATGGAGGCAGCCAGTTGCACTCAATGGCTTCAGGGATGAAAAATCTAGCAAAGGTGGAAGTGCAGCAAATGATGCATTTGATCTTGAAAGGATGGTCGTGATATAGAAAAACACCGCAGGGTGATCGAAAGAAAATGAATCAACGGATGATGGTAAATTTTCTGAAAAAGAGATAAATGAGCTAGTTTGCGACGATAGGAAAGGTTATCAAGACCAGCATGAGCTTTTAGCATTGACTCGATCACTAGTGAAATGGGAGTAATGAAAAAAAAAATTAAATGTATAGCACGGTTCTGGAGGGATTCAATGTTGTAGGCCTGATCCGGATTCCACATGGCTGAAGTGTACTCTCTTTCAGGACGAATTAAAGTAATGGAGGTGAGTTTACACACCTGTGCAGGAGCACGTCGTACACTACATTTCAAGAGGCCAAGAGAATGGTTAGTGGCACCTAGAATCAAATCAATGTGATAGTTCTATGTTAGGTCGGATTGAAGATGAACTCCTAAATACTTATAAGTTGAAACTGAATCAACGGTTATGTCATTAAGAGTGTATATGTAGTCGAGAAGCATCAAGAACTTCTTGTAAAAGAGATTAGTTTAGCCTTGGACTGATTAAGGGATATAACCATGATGAGCACCAAGTGTCAATGGAATCGAGGTCAGTTTATAAGAATTGGTAGCCAGAGTCACTGTTGATGGCTCAGTACACTACACATGCAGTCATCAGAAAACAGTCTAATTTGGGAAGATATACAATTAGGCACATCATTGACAAAAAATCACAGCATATCCACGGAGTGAATGATGATGAGTGGGCGAAGCTGCGGAGGTTCATCGGTAAACCGTGAATCTTCCGTGAATTCTGCCCAGTACATCATCACCGACGTGAGATCGGGCGCGTTTATACTAAAGGTTCGATGAGAGTTATGACGACTTGCAGCTCACTTTAATTTTACATGTACGCTGTGAATTTTCATTGTTTAGAAAACCATTGCTTTAGAAAACTTCTGGCGTCTTTCGTTAAGCAGCTGGCGTCTTTTCGTTTTGCTTTAGAAACATCTGGCGTTCTTTCGTTTTGCTTTTAGAAAACACCTGGCGTCTTTCGTTGGTTTATTTCATCAATCAACGGCGTTTTGAACAAAAATTTTATTGTTTAATCACGCACAGGAGAAATCACCAGGCACTACCTTGGAGGTAAACAATGGCTGCTAATGGGAATGAGAGACAGAAGAAGTCGGCTTTTAGCTAACACTTACACTTCTACTTCTACTAACGTTTCCTACTGGAACATGCCAATGGCTGCCAATGGGGAATGAGAGACAGAAGAATTCGGCTTTTAGTTAACGCGCACGCTGCGAATTTTTTATTGTTGTCCCCTTCCCCTCTCCACTTTCCCTCTCCCCTCCCCCTCTCCCATACCCCTCTCCACTCTCCCTCTCCCCTTCCCCTCTCCACTCTCCTTCTCCCCTTCCCCTCTCCACATTCCCTCTCCCATACCCCTCTCCCCTCCCCCTTTCCACTCTTCCTCTGAAACGCAGGCTAGACATGCCGAAATTCTCTCCTGCGCAACGCCGCGATGAGCTCGAGCGCATGCGCGTCCCCTCCCCTTCTCCCTCCTCTCCTACGCTGCCCCCCTCTGGCCCGCCTGTCGACCGCGTTCCCCGCTGCCCTGTGAGAATTAACGGCCAGGCTAGATGGAAGATACGACGCGCGTAGCGTCCCTCTTCGCGTTCCACGACGCGAGGTCGGTAGCATGCCCAACGAACGCCAACGGAACGCGATCGTGCAAGTGCTCCGGCTTCGCATCGCCTCATGGTCCCCTTTAGCGGGAGATGGTGTAATTTTTAATCTTCTGTCTGTGTAATGCAACGCTGCTCAGGAACCACTTTGACGTGACAAACAATTGTTCAGCTTTAAGTAATTCTGCACTAAGCTCGATGTCTGATGAGTTCCTGTATGTGAATTTTTATATCTTTCCAAAAGTTTCAAATAATCATGGAGAAAGGCAGCAGACACATAGGGATTAAGGCGCATGTGTCGTATCAGTTTAGATCTTGGTGCAGGGTGAATGCATTGATCGGACGGAAGGAATACAGACATCATGTTGAGAAAGCAATTGAGCTCCTTGGTCAGACGTATGATGGAAGCAATTCCAACCATGCCCCGGGCACCTCAATAATGAGATGTGGGGACTTGGTTGATTATGAGAGTTTTGTTACAAATTTGTAGTGTTTTTTTAACCTGCTAGAGGCGAAGTGGAAAGAGACGCTCACACAGTGCAATCACTGGCCAGGATCAAGGGCGTCCGCAGAACTTTTGCCAGGGGGGTGCATCAGCAGAGGGTGGGGGAGGGGGAGGGGGGCATACAGCATAGGTAGCTTTTGTTTCACTGCCATGACATGACCGGCAAGATTCGTCCATAGCAGCATGTAACGTGCAAAGTTGGCTGGTAATCCTGAATGATATTTCACGCGGATATGCGGGACTGGAGTGTGCTAATAAAGCTGTGTAGCTTACTGCTACTGCATAGAAAATTATTATCCAAAATTCCAAGGGGGGGCAGCTGCCCCCCCTTGCACCCCCCTCCGGACGCCCATGGCCAGGATTGCCACCCTAATGTTGACTGTGGTAACATCGCCACTACCACTAAAATAAATTAACCACTGTGGTTGCAATTCTGGGTGCTGCACTGATAAAATTGATGGCATCCTGTGCAATATGGCTTGTAATTCAAGTTGTAATGGATCAGTCATTTCCATCTCATACGTGAAGGAAGGTTGGATGAAACCAGCTTACATTATTTTCTACTATATTAATGATAACAACCTTTATTTGTACTTGGGAAGGGTTTATTCATGCATACAGAGCTGCAATGGACAACACTGCTCATACCAGAACACGGTTTGCAAGCCCTACATGGGAACAATTGCTGCACTGTAACGTGCCAAAAAAAAAAGTAACTACATGTCTTTTCCCGAGAGCTGCTGCAACCGCTTTTACATGGGGGTCTACTTGCACAGATATTCTAGTAAAACTTAGTGGAGGTGCAGCAGCACATCGTAGCAACAAGGAAATGTGTGACCATGGGGATGAAGGAGGTTAAGGGTGATTTGCTTGGTGGCTCAGGTGTGACAACCTGGTCTGGTGGCCAGGGTGAAACATGCCCAAGATTCCAGGTTTGTTAAAAATAAATAAGCGGACAATCTGTTTCTCAGGGTGTAAGCATTTTAATATCAGATGCAGGGGTAGAGTTAGCACACGAATAACACAGCAATGACTCTTTGTTCAGCTTTTTTCATACAAAGTGATCGAATAATGTGCTGTCTGCTACACAGGTTGGACAAGTTTCTCCTAGGCACATATTGGCCTGATCTTCCTGAATGGCCACCGCCCTTTATTTTGATGTTTGATGATCCTCGCAGAATTGGTTGTTTACTATTACACGCCGTTTCAAAAATCAACGCACTTTCTTGGCGAGACGTACGAGGACGCGCAAGAGTCTAGGACCGCAAGCAAAAACGATGCAGCTGGCTGCATCGCTTTTTTCTAGCATCTGTGTCAGGAATGTTGATTTGCGCTATTTATTGAGGCTCTGATGACAGCAAGACAAACTGCAGCAGACGTGGTATCAGAACTGCGTCCCTGGGCGTATCGATTTCGCGAGTGACTCACGGTGATGTACTTTAATTTGACACCAAACCACTTATTTCGTCCTGGTCTACTGAAGAAACATTCGGGTGACGTTGCGATCTGGTCTCACTTTCGCGGATTCTTCACATGGTGTTCGGCGCGTAGCGATGCTGAACGCACACATGAGCACTGTCGTGCTTAGAGTAAACGATTTAGAGTATTGTGTGCACTACTATGGGAGAGCCTTGGGCTGTCCGCTATGATACTATTATAATCTGGGAGCCAGGGTGGAGACAGGCTACACAGCACACACAAGTGCATGATTGACATGACTGATGCAGCGCTAAAGACGAAGACGAAGGAAAACAAAGTGCACAGGACGAGCGCTGTATCAATCATGCAAGTATTCCAACTAGCCCAACTTTCCATTCTACACACAAGTGCCCCATCCAACGCGGCAACGCCTCCATGCTGCGCCAGCACGCGCAACACCTACTGCACTCTCGGGCACAGAGCAGGCACACACTTTTTTTTACTTTTAAGGCTGCGATACAATATTTTATTTATTAGTAAATTTAACAATATCTATTAATATATAGAAACACACTATATAGAGCTGGACACCTTTATGCAATATGTCGCTAACTAACATATGTACCTTGATTAACGCGTTAAACACTTTTAGTCTTATACTTTTATAGGCTTAACGTATTATACAGTAATATCTTATATATTTCAGTTGTTTTAAGCTAACTTTGTTAAAGTGACGTCACTTCCGTGCGGTGCAGGAACCACTTCTGTGTGGACTCGTCTAGTGCGCCGCGCGGTGCACGAGACGCTGCCGAAATTCTTTCAGAAACGCACACTTAGGCGAATTTGGGTAGAGGGCTTTTTTTTTGGCGTTCGGAAGGTCGTTATTCTAATAACCGGTTCATATTTTTAATAAAGCTTTGAGTTGGGTTCACGGGGCCGCAAGCTTTCTAGACCGTCCTCGTCGGCTTTAAAGCCTGGAAAAAATGAAACCATCTGTTTCTGCTTTCTAGCTATTGTACAGTGACCAATCTTCGTCGCATGTTGGAGGGACGCTTTAGGCTTTTTTTCGGTGGTCTAAAGCGTATAAAAAAATAGTATTTCTATTTTTTATACTCTAATGAGGACATGTGTGCTCGTTACCCGCTTACGAACGGGAGACCTATACCGAAGAACAACCTAAACGTGAAAAGCCGAAAGGTGAGAAGCAGCGCGAGTCTGTCATGTGTGTTCTTTGTTTTGGAAATGTAACCGATTTTGAATACCTTGTACTACGATGTGAGAGAACGGTCAGCTATCCCTATACCTAAAAAAAAAGCAAACAAAAGAAATAAGCAGCGCGAAACACGTGCGGAGGCCGAGCAGTCGACGAATTGACATTGAACGACAAATCTGGTTGAGTATTTCTTGTGCCGCGAATACATGTGTTCTTGTGCCGCGCTTCGCGCCTATTTCCCGCTCATTCTAGCATGCCACAGTGCCAATCTATAGTTTCAGTGGAGGAGCCAAAAACTAAATACAACGCACAATATGAAAGCCAACACCCCTTTCATTTTATAATTTCGAACCTTGTGGCAAAATACTCGTGGAAAAGATCCCATATGTCTGTTCTTCGGCTGATACACATGGTTCTGATGTGCCAAGCTTCTGCTGTAAATGTCTCAGCCCCTGGGAGGCGCAACTTATTTTTGGCGTCATCATTGTGTAGGGCTATATATTCTTCCGACTGCCGCCTCCCTGGACCCCAGCAAGGACAAAAATAATGTTCTCTCTCTCTCTCTCTCTCTCTCTCTCTCTATATATATATATATATATATATATATATATATATATATATATATATATATATATATATATATATATATATATATATATATTGTCGGACAGTAACTAGATCTAATAATAATTTGAGCGAAATCGTATGAACTTTGCTTATTGTTGAAAAAAATCTTCTCCAATATTACGATGTCTGTAATTAATATACTCACCCATTCTGAGAACAGCATTGCGTTTATTATCTCCGTAACACATCGAGCACCAACCTTTATGATTACGAGACTTAGCACACTAAATATATCTGAAGTAATGTTTTTACTCTCAGAATTGTTTGCTTATTAAAAACTGATCTTAGAAATGTTTGGTAACTTTGTAAGGAAGTTTAACAGTATATATATTATGATGGCAGTCTTGTGATAACAGTAACTCCTTAACACACACAAGAAAGTGAATTTTTGGCCCTTTGGTTTTGCTTCGAGCAACCGCGCGCTCTTAAATGAGTGTCTGGATCCACCACTGATCTTAGTGTGATCATGGCAGTGTCCAGACAAGAGACGACGTTGAATGCAATGTTTGGTCGGTTCAAGACGTTCCATTCTCTGCCCAGACGAACAGAGCGAAAACGTGTAGTCCATGCGGGAGCGCCAAATAAAAGGAAAGGCGCGGTACTCCACCGATTCCTCCTGCGCGACATGCACCGTGCAGGCGGATGGATGGATGGATGTATACGGCTGTGCCCTTTAGGTCGGGCGGCGGCTCACGCCACCTAGCCATAAAGTTAAGTACTATCATGATGTATTGAAGGATTGCATTTCACTCGTGCCTTGATTGTATCCACCAATCGGTTAGCCTCCTCCTGGTTATTTTTACTCGTTTAAAGTCTATTTAGTATTCACTGTCCCTAAACCCCAATGCTTTGAAAAATTCCGCGCCATTATCTTGGACTGTAGGGTGAAGCCCTTTACAGAACATTATCAAATGTTCAGCCGTTTCCTCCTCCTCTCCACATGTACTACATAACGTGTCTGTGCCTTCGTATTTGGCTCAGTACGTCTTGGTCCGCAATACTCCCGTCCTGGCCTCAAACAGCAGAGAACTACCCCGAGAATTATCATAGATCTTTTCTTTTGCAATTTCCTGCTTGAAAGTTCGGTGGGTCTCCAGTGATGATTTCGTAAGCATCCCCATTTTCCACGTGCCCCTCTCTGTTTCCTTCACCTTCTTCTTAACCGATGTTTCCTTTTGGCTTGGTATTCTGCTGTTGTCTAAATACTTGCTTGACAATTTTCGACTTCGCTTCCTCCATTTAGTATCAACATTCTTCATGTACAAGTAGCTGAAAACTTTCCTAGCCCAACGCTCCTCTCCCATTTTTCTCAATCTCTCCTCAAATTCTATCTTGCTGCTAGCCTCCCTGCCCTCGAACGATGTCCATCCCATGTCACCCTGTACCCCCTGATTTGGGGTATTCCCGTGTGCTCCCAAAGCAAGCCTACCTATGCCACGTTGTTTAATTTCCAATCTTGCTTGAACCTCTGATCTCATGCACAAGACCGCATTGCCGAACGTGAAACCTGGGACCATTACCCCTTTCCAAATCCCTCTCACAACGTCATACCTATTGTAGTTCCACAGTGCCCTATTTTTCATTACAGCTGCATTCCTGTTGCCCTTAGTCATTACGTATCTTTCGTGCTCCCTTAGGTACTCAGCCCCGTTGTTTATCCATACGCCCAGATATTTGTATTTATCCACTATCTCCAGCGTGACTTCCTGTATCTTATGCTCGCTGCCTTCATTATCATTAAGAATCATGATTGCCGATATTTCCCTACTGAACTTCAAATTTAACCTGTCTCCTTCATTACCGCAGATGTCTATCAATCCCTGCAGATCTTCCTTGTTGTCGGCCATTAATACTATGTCACCTGCATACATCAATGCCGGTAATGACTGTTCAACGTGTTTTCCTTGCTTGGCAAAAGAGAGGCTGAAGCCGAGTCTGCTCCCCTCTAATTTAGCTTCTAATCCTTGTAGATACAGCATAAATAACAGACGTGACAAGGGACACCCCTGTCGAAGCCCGCGTTGTATCTCTATAGGTTCGGATACCTGTTTTTCCCATTTTATAACGACCCTGTTACTTTTATAGATGTCCTTTAAAATATTAGTTATTCCATCTGCCACATCTAGTGTGTCCAGTATTCCCCACAAGTCCTCTTCAATCACACTATTGCAAGCTCCCTTGATATCCAGAAATGCCAGCCACAGGGGCCTGTATTCTTTTTCCGCTATTTCAATACACTGCGTCAATGAGAACAGATTATCCTCCAACCTCCTTCGTTTACGGAACCCATCTTGTAGTTCCCCCAGCACCCCCTCATTCTCCACCCATGTCTGTAGTCTTTCCTATACGATCTGCATCACCAGCCTGTAAACTACTGATGTCACTGTTATAGGGCGGTAGTTGTTTATATCAGCTTTGTCCCCCTTTCCTTTATAGATCATGCTCATCCGGCTTAGTTTCCACCCATGGGGGGCTTCACCATCCATTATTGCTTTGCTCGCTGCTTCTCTTAATGTTTGCTTAGAGTTTGGACCTAATTTCTTTATTAGCATAATTGGGATACCGTCAGGGCCTGTTGATGTGCTATTAGGAACCCTCTTCTCTGCCCTTTCCCACTCTCGTTGTCCCAGTGGAGCCACTGTGCTAATTGGTCTATCCTCATCCGTTAGGGTGCATGCATCGCTTCCTTGTTGTTTAAATTTTTCTGTCATCATTGTTCTTATAAATTCCACTGCCTCATCCCCTTCTAGCCTAACCCCTTGAACTGTAGTTATAAACCTCTGTTCCATGCTTGTCTTATTACTCAGAGAATTGAGATGGTTCCAAAACTTTGCAGCTGCCTTTCTATCCTTTTTGTTTACTTCCGCCATCCATTGGGCCCCCTTTCTTCTAATCTTTTCATTGATCAGATTGGAAGCTTCCCTTCTGCAGCTCAAAAAGTTACCCCATTTTCTTTCGACATCATCTTCCGGTTCACCCCTCTGTTTAGCATGCCTGTGTTCTCTGGAGGCTTCCTGACGTCTTACTATGGCTCTCTTAACTTCCTCATCCCACCAGCTCTTGGGTTTGTGTCTCCTTTTCCCGGTTGATTTGACTCGTACCTTAGCAAGCTCCAACTTAGTCTAGTTAGATTTGTGTACGTCCACACTGTTGTAGTATCCTCGGTTATTACTTTCTCAATCTCTTTAGTTGCTATTTCTATTTGCCTTTCTGAATAAATATTACCCTGTGGTTGCTCATATTGCCGCCTTCCTATTTTCATTTCTCTTCCAAAACTCAGCTTGATACGTTTGTGATCACTACCCAAGCTTCGGGAACCATATTCATCTATGTTCATCACCCTTAGCCTATCATGCATCCTATGTGGCATCAGTGCGTAATCTATCGTCGACTGCAGCCTTCCCACCTCCCATGTTATCTGCCCTTCGCACTTCTCGCTACTGTTGCAAATGATTAAATCGCTCCGATGGATAGCAGCGCCCCTTGCGCAGGCATCCGCGGCGCGGACGCGGCCTAGCATGGGGACGGCGCGGAGAGGGCAGACTAGCCAGTATATTCTAGGGACCGTAATATTGGGTATAGTGCCTAGAATATACTGGCTAGTGTGCTGAGCGCGCGCTTTGGCGTGGCCACCGCGCTGATGCCTTCCTACAGTCACCGCATGGCGGCGCTGCGACTCGCTAAGGTCTAGAGTCACTGTATATGCTACCTTTAGGTAGCAGAGTAGCGCATAGGTCCGGCTAGCAACCACAGCCATGCGGTGAAGTCGCACTTCGTTTTTGCAGGCGACATGCCTACTGTGTCGCCGATTAATCTGTCTGGCGTGTCGAAGACCGGCGATAAACATTGGCTGTCGATGGCTAGTATTAATTCAGTTCGCTGCAGCGGCGGCGTCGAGAAATAACAAAAATTGGTCCAAGCGGCAGCTTCTGCGCAATGCATGGTTGCTAGCGGCGTTGGAAGACAGATGCGCAACTCTGCCACCTAAAGGTAGCATATACAGTAACTCTACTAAGGTCCACCGCGCGTCGGCGGCTTCTGCGCTTGCAGCTGCGTAGCACGGCGCTTTCTGCTGCGAATACAGTGTTCTTCGTTCCTTTTAACACAGTCGTCAGAACACTCGATCGGAAGAAGGAAATCTTATTGCCAAATTATTGCCCACAGAGAATCCTCAACTGGTTGGGCACTAGAAAACGACGAAGCGTTTCACACGTACCTCACGTCGTCTGCTAGTTTTCGCGACTCTGTGTTTCACCACCAAAGCGAAGTAGAAAAGTCGCAATTAATATACTACGACACACCCAACTTGCCAGTTGAAAACAATCAGCTAAGGTTGACACGTTAGACGCAAGAAATCGTGAAATTGTGTCGTAAAGATGGCTCACGGCAATTTCGATCGCGATCAAGTCCGACTCGGATTCTTCGCTGCTACTCATGAACATTCGCTGGCGATTTTACTAGCAGCAGGGTGCTTTGAAGGGCCAGTCGGTACATCTTATTCCGTTGAATACAGCGCGAAGACGGGACGAAGGCTAAGGAACAGCGCTTGTGTTCCTTAGCCTTCATCCCGTTTTCGCGCTGTTTTCAACGTAGCAATTCTACTCGAAGTCGATCGAATCAGCTGCAATTCGCGCCTCTCAGTCGCGGTCATATTTTATTACATTAGCGGCGCATCACACTCGGTATGATGCACCATCATGGACTTGCAGAGTGTATCATGCGATCGGTGGCTACGATAATTCTCGCGAGCAGATATTTGATCCGGAGAGGTTCGACGGTAATCGGAAATTTCCGTATAACGCTGATATTACACAAATACAAATATTACACACGCTGGCTTTACACAAATATTTCTTGCAGACATTATGACACTAGCTTTGAACCTTGTTCGCTTCCACAAACAGGATGCATTTTGCTCATCCAGTGCTGCAGATATCAGCACATGCCCCATACTTTCGGATCGGTTGTCTGGATGTTTCTGCAGTTCAGCTGTGCCTACTGCATTGTTGTACTACGTAAGTAAGTCTGTGGAGCATCGTTTATACGCAAATGTAGGGTGGGGTGGGGTCACTTTCATTGTTCTGCGTTTTCCAGCATGGCATCCGTATTTTCTAGACCACTATATATGCGGTGAACACAAGCCAGTCTGGATAGGATTCACTACTCATGCATTTTATTTGAACGGCACGGCTCACTCCACAAAAAACATTACGAATGTGTCTGGAGCTTGAATTTCACTTTAACAGAAGGAAACGACCCCTGTTCGGTTCAAAGAAACCGAACAGGGGTCATTAGTCAAGGTCGACATCTCAATTAGATAATTTCATTAGTGTAGCGTTGTGATTGTCTGAAATATTGCCTGAAAAAATCAAGTGCAAGGCACCTTTGTGAATATGGGCTCTTGTTTTTAACCGCAATGAACTAACAGTTTAATGTGAGTTTTTGGTAAAAAAAATTCAATTTTGGGATTTCAAAATTACCTGATACAGCATTTATTTATCTTTCAGAAAATATATCACATTTCGGCACTCGCCGTTTCAAAAAGAATTTTAGGTTCTTTTTCTTTAACACATTGACAGGTAATGCGCGCGTACCCCTACGTTATTTCTGCGTTTTTTAAAGAACATTTTTGTAATTTTTGTATCTTTTTCTCAAGAACTAGTGGGCTACAAAACAAAAATTTCCACGTGTTAACTAATGGCATTTACATAACTGTCCCTAGAACCAGTAGCTTATGCGCATTCGTATTTTTTAGTATTAAAAAGTCAGTAATAAGTGGCAATTTTCATATATCAACAAATGTAAAAAAAACATAACAAATCTACGCTCACAATTTTACTTCCACTTCTGTAAAGCGTTAGTATAGCTACCTTTATACAAAATTGCAATGCTCTGCAGATGGCAGATATTATTTAAAACGTACATCAGTAGGAAAACAAACACAAATAAAAAATACCAAACAATTTCAAACTATCTTTGAGCTTTAATGCAACCTGCGCCTACCTTAAAATACCTCGCAAATTTTAGTCGTCGCTTTCATTACCCCTGCTGTACAGCCAAACTTCGAAACTCACTTTCAAAGTTTGACCCCACCTTAATAACTGGGAATATAATCTGAGCTTCACAATGAAAAATCCCTCTTTTCCACAACTTAACCATCAACTTAGCAAACATAAGTAATGTTCAAAACGCACACATAAATGTGAAAAAAACGCTCAAGAGAAGAGACACAATACAAATCGTCATAATAACAGTTCTTAAATGAGCAAAACACAGTGGAAAATGTTTAACGGGCAGGAAAATATTGACACAACTGATTAATGGGTCATTACACGCCAAACGTCCCAGACATTGCGCTCGACCCTCTCCAATTGTATTGTAAAAAATTGTGGACGTTCATATCAGCGCACTATTTGCCCTCGGAAAGTATTTTTTGGAAAAAAAATTTTTCTTGTCTGTTACAGTGATTTGAATTTGGCCGTAGTGGGTGAAACATAGGTTGCGAAAAAATACTCTAAAAATACAATACTTTACGGAACGCATTAAATATCTGCTGTTTACTTGAAAAGGAATGGCACTATCTTATTATCACCCATTGATGACCACTACTTTGTCTCACGATGTGCTTTGTGGTGAAGCAATGCTGCAATTCTGCGCCCATTTTGATTATTTTTTAAAAATTCTACGAATATTACAGACAAAATAGGACTATATCACATGGCTGGATAGTTGGCATTAAGCGTCTCAAAAAGTATTCAAGTCGATGACCGAGTAGTTTCAAAGTGGAAGGGGCGCAAACATTGAAAAATGTGTGAAATGCTCCACGTTCAGGCCCATGTAGCGTGGTGATGCAGTCCAAGTAAAAATGCACGCTTGGTCTCGTTGGGAAGAGTAAACAAAGGAGATTTATTTGTGAAAGTTTAATCGGAGTGTTTTTCGTTTTTGGCGAGAAACAAAATTTTATGTTGAGCATTCGCGGCGTGCCTGAGCGCGGGCCTGTAAGTCCGCTTCACTGAGTCGCCACTGTTCCTTGGGGCAACGGAAGTATGCAGCGCCCACGCGGGTGGCACGATCGTGTGCTACTGTGAGTTTTCACGTTGCTGAAGACTTGCAAACAGTGTACATGGCTGGCAGAATTTTTCGGAAGGGCACTAAAGGCTGCCGGTTAGTAGTCGGAGCAGAGCACGATTTCATTGCCACGTCACTGCATGCACACGTACGACAGGCGCAGAGCTTGGGTTGTGTTTTCGATCTCTGCGGAGGTTGCAGATCTTACTTCCGTTGCCGACGTATGGTCTTCGCCACTTGAAATGCCTGTGTTGCTGAGTAGGTGGTGAGCCCGGTATTAAGACTGGTCAGTGATGATGGCACGAAAAGGTGAAACGTGCGCGTATCTTTGAGGGAGATTGTAGACTCAAACCTTGCTGAGAGCTCAACTTTCTGCTACGCTGCATGAGATGCTTTCATCTTAGTAATCGCCTTGCGATTACTAAGCGAAGGCGATAGACATATAAAAGGACGAAGCCGCCTTAATTTGGTATATTTATCGCTTTCGGTTTCCGTCGCACAGGCTCTCCGTCTAAAATATGACACGATAGCAGTATACTCACCATTCGCAATGTTTATCTTACGCGCTGCCAAGGGATGCGGCCGAAAGACAAACCTTCGAGTGCCGAGTGCTCGCTCGGCGACGCGATCACCGGAGAAAAGTTCACCTCTGCCGAAGATCCGAGCGTAATAATACGTAGCACCATTCGGCTCCGAGGCACGAATGGCGCGAGTCACGTTCAAGCGAGCTGCCCATAAAAAAGAATTATAAGTGTATTCCCGGTGCCAGTTAGCCACTTTTATTATATAATAATATATTTTAAACGAACCATCCCTCGTTTTCCCTGACACTTCGTCGGCGGCACTGCGGAATGCCGAAGAATGCGTGTCGAAACGTGAAAACTCACAGCAGCACACGATAGTGCCACCCGCGTGGGCGCTGCATACTTCCGTTGCCCCAAGGAACAGTGGCGGCGCAGTGAAGCGGACCTACGGGCCCGCGCCCAGGCACGCCGCGAACGCTCAACATAAATTTTTGTTTCTCGCCAAAAACAAAAAACACCCCGATTAAACTTTCACAAATAAATCTCCTTTGTTTACTCTTCCCAACGAGACCAAGCATGCATTTTTACTTGGACTGCATCACCACTCTACATGGGCCTGAACGTGGAGCATTTCACACATTTTTCAATGTTTGCGCCCCTTCCAATTCGAAACTACTCGGTCATCGACTTCAATACTTTTTTGACACACTTACTGCCAAGTATCCAGCCATGTGATATAGTCCTATTTTGTCTGTAATATTCGTAGAATTTTAAAAAAATAATCAAAATGGGCGCAGAATTGCAGCATTGCTTCACCACAAAGCACATCGTGAGACAAAGTAGTGGTCGTCAATGGGTGATAATAAGATAGTGCCATTCCTTTTCAAGTAAACAGCAGATATTTGGCGTTCCATAAAGTATTGTATTTTTTAGAGAATTTTTTCGCAACCTATGTTTCACCCACTACGGCAAAATTCAAATCACTGTCACAGACAAGAAAATTTTTTTTTTCCAAAAAATACTTTCCGAGGGCAAATAGTGCACTGATATGAACGTCAATTTTTTACAATACAATTGGAGAGGGTCGAGCGCAATGTCTGGGACGTTTGGCGTGGAATGACCCTAATACAAAAATATTAGCGAAAAACCTCATCTGCACTTCAACAGAAAATGCGATAGCAACTCCGACACAGCGGCACGAAGCATGTTTTCTGCCTGCCCTGATGCTTCACCCGCTACATCAATACTCTATGGAGTTCTCATTTACACGTGCGTACACAAAGAACAGCGCAACCACGATAAAAACAGACAGATTCGGACACAAGACACTGAGCACCTATAAGGCTGCGGAGCCACTAAGACGAAGACACACCGGCCAAACCGGCGCGCGGGCTACACCTTTGCGACAAGCGTCGCCGCCTGACGGCGAAAGTTGGAAGGCATCACCGGCCCTGCCACCTCCTCCCATAGGAAACCGGGAGCGACTAAAAAGCCACCAAAACATGCCCGCGTTGCCAGACCACTTTTTGGTGCTGTCCCTAGGAAATTCCAAGCGAGATGTACCTAGCCTAGTCCCGTGGCTCTACGTGCGCGCGAGACGTTGATCATGCGATTTAACCATGGAAATGCAGGTGGCTTGATTTAAAGGGGCCCTCTAACACTCTTCAACCCCCCATTTTTTACTCGTGGATTGCGTAGACTGAAGTACGGACGAACTAGTGCAGCAAGAACGGCAGCGATAGCGGCACGCAGTACGAAGTTATTCAATTTAGAAAATTCAAAATACAAGAAAAAAAATGCCTACCCTCAACTCGACTTTCGCGGGGTCACGTGACCACATTTCACTCTCTGCTGTGACGTCGGATGGCGCTCCAATGAAATGGGTGAAGGGTGATATGGGATGGACAGGCTTTGAAGTGAGGGAAGCGCAGAGCAAAATGAGATTCGAAGAGAGGCTGAGGAAAATGAAGAAGAGTAGATGGGCAGAGAAGGTTTTCAGGTATTTGTATAGAAAAAGCGTTGACACGCAGTGGAGAAAAAGAACTAGGAGGCTCACCAGTAAATATACGGCTTGCAGTGCGGGCGATATGGCAACAAGGAGCATTAAGCGGAAGGTCAGAGAGGCGGAGAAGACTTATTGGATGACAGCGATGGAAAAGAAGCCGGCTCTGAGTAACTACCGAAAAGGAAAAAACGAAATAAGGAGGGAAAGGTTTTATGATAATTCAAGGGGAAGCGCTTTACTGTTTGAAGCAAGGTCGGGCTGCCTTAGAACGCGTAGTTATAAAGCGAGATTCAGTAACGAAGAAGAACAATGTACATGCTGCGGGGGAACTAAGGAAACGATGGAACATGTACTGATTGAATGTGGCGATATTCACCCAGGTATACGTGTGGGCACGAGTCTACATGAAGCCTTGGGTTTTAGGGACAACAATGGAAAGCTGAACACGCCCGCGATAGAAATAAGTAAGAGACGGTTAGAGTATTGGTGGCAGAAAAGTAGAGATAAAGTACAAAAATAAATAATTGGGGGAAAAAAGGTTATTCTGCCTTAAGAGGCAGAGAGATGGACTGTGAATTTATATTTTTTGTTATAATAACATAGATTTAATCAATGTAGATAAGGCATTAGGACAACATGAAACAAGGAAGTTTTTTTTTTTTTTATCCTTCGAGCCTGGTGGCAGACATGTCACCGCCCCGTTATAAAGGGGACGCTCATAGCATCCATCCATCCATCCTGAAAGCTCTTACGTAGGGGAAGCTCGCACACCATTGTTGCTTCTCCTTTCCAACGCATTGTTGACGTCGTTGCCATAGTAGCAAACGTGGTTCCTGAAACCTGACTTGTCAGAACTTGAGCGGGCGCTACTGCTTCGAAGCGAGGCTGGGGAGGCTTTGTCTGCTGTTCCTTACAACGACATTCCGTGTCATTCCCTCTTCTCATTCTGAGAAGGGAATTTGTGGAGCGGCATGGGCGGTTAAACACGGTCGCCCCTACGTGGGTCGTTCGGTGAGCAGCCTGACGAGTTACAAGTGTGCAGCGACAACAATTCAATGAAGAGGATTACTTGCACCGTTTCAACAACAATCATGAGCCTACAGCATATGCGGAAAGAGGCAGCTCGCAAACGTACAGACGCAAAAAGAAGGAAGAGGGGCAAGCGTTTCATATGGACATCCGACCGGCGCAGGCAAAAAAAAAAAAAAAAGAAAGCCAGAGCAACCAGAGGCGTGGGTGTAGTGATACCAGTGGGTGTAGTGATATTTTTTGTTGCGACGGCGGCTATAAAAACGAAACACAATAGTAATCTCAACTTTGATGCAACGCCGTTATTACTTCTAACGTTACATTTATCCAATCATAGGCCAGCGCTCATCTTCGTCATTTCCGCCCGCAATAGTTCTGGCAAGCGCCACTACGCGCTGATGCGGTCAGCAGCGATGCAGCGACTTCAACGCGTGATTAAAATACTAAATAATTTGATATCGGTGCTTAAACTTATGCTAAAATTATCCCCAGCCATCAGTCTACGCAACCCGCAAGTAAAAAATGGGGGGTTGAATAGTGTTGGAGGGCCCCTTTAATGGACGCACGGATAAGGTGCATACTTGCTGCTTTCTTTGAGAAGGGCCACTTTTTGACTAAGGGGCACGCAGTTCGCAAGGCGGGGGAATGGGGGAATCAGTTTTGTTTCAGCTCAATGAGACATGTGTTAACCTTGCTGGCGTATCAAGCGCATTAGTTTACGAAGCTGGTTCTTTTTGGACGACGAAGTTTGAGACATGATCGGAACTTGTTTTGTGGTTCCAGAAAAGCCAGCTTTTCCCAAAAGGTGCCTTAGAAAAACGTTTAGCTCCAATATATTCCGTGATATATAGTCACCGAATAATCAATATTATTGCTTGTTTTAAACAAATGCTTGCGGCGATCGAGCAACCACGCGAACGAGCGTCACGCCGAAGCCGGCCTCCCTACTTGGAGCACAGTATGTGTGTACTAGGCGCAGCGATGCAGATTGCTTATTTTCTCATCAGATCAGTGGAGTTCCCGGTGCCTACCGAACACATCATGGTGATGAATCTAGGCCATCCTCAACCGCTATATGTATGTCGCATATGCATGCATGCACCCATCGCATGCGCGCGGTATCAAGCTGATATATGAAACATCATTGTGAATAACTTTTTTTGCCTAGCTGTTCTTTATGAAAAATTTTTTTTTTCATTGCTGTGCTTTTCACATATCCTATCATCAGTGAAAAGGAGTAGCCCGTGCTATACAGAAGCACCAACATCTCCTAAATATCGTATAATAAAAAAAGTATTTGTTTACGCCAGGAAAATCAATGCTCCTCACCACATAATGCTTCGCTGAACCGACCAATGTGTTACGAATGCACACTGTTGGCTAAGTGTATATACAGTAAAGCTCGCATGCGTCGGAATCAAAGGACATCGCTAAATAGTTCGATATACTTGTAATTAAAATGCATAAAATGCCTGCCTGAAGCTTAAATATAGTTGGTACATGTCTTGATATATTGAGCATGTGCAGCTCAATGAAACGAAGACAAGAGAAGACACATAAAGGACATAGCCAGTGTATGTCGTTTATGTGCCTAGATATATATGTTTATATATATATATATATATATATATATATATATATATATATATATATATATATATATATATATATATATATATATATATATATATACATATATATATATATATTGTCACGTGGTCGTGACGTCGATGAAGACAGCAGTCGGCGTTTGCAGGATGAAACTGTTTATTTGGCCGAACTTGTGGCCGGAAAATGAGAACTAGAATTATAGCAATACACGCTGTACAAATATAGCGGCGAACAGGGCGTCGTCCGTCTATCAACTGACAAGCGGTCAATCGCGTCGGCTTTTTATACAGGCGGTATCGAACTTTCCAGCAATATCGCTGGTGGCGGCGTTATCTCTAGACAAAGCTGGAACGTTCGCGTGCGGGGCGCAATCTTAACAGAACGATCTACTATAGACGTGAAGCTTCTCGAACAATGCTTCGCGGACAGCGTCGAGCGTTGATAACCGTCCCTGCCGGTCAAACCCGAATACATCAAAACAAGACAAGAAGTGGGCGTGGCATTGCCCCCCTCTGAAAAAGCATCGTCCCGATGCTTGTGAAAGAACATAGAAGAGAGAAAAAAAAACAAGTGCATACAAAAATAAATTACAATAACAAAGGAAGAAAAATAGAGTCCCCACGTTCGCTAACGCGCAAAAAACGGCTTAAGGCGCACGACATGGACGACTTCAGGTCGTGCGCGGCGTCGCTGGGAGTTCGTAATGCCGTCCGGGATCACCTCGTAGTCAAGAGCGCCGAGGCGTCGAAGAACCTTGTATGGCCCGAAGTATCGCCGAAGGAGTTTTTCGCTAAGCCCACGTCGGCATATCGGCGTCCAGACCCAAACACGGTCGCCGGGCTGGTATTCCGCGAAGCGTCGTCGAAGATTGTAGCGACGGCTGTCGGTGTGCTGTTGGGTCTTGATGCGCAGGCGGGCGAGCTGTCGAGCTTCTTCGGCACGTTGTAAGTAAGCGGCGGCATCGAGGTTTTCTTCGTCGGTGACGTTGGGTAGCATGGCGTCGAGCGTCGTCGCCGGGCTCCTTCCGTAGACCAACTTGTACGGAGTCATCTGCGTCGTTTCTTGGACGGCCGTGTTGTAGGCGAAGGTCACATACGGAAGGATGGCATCCCACGTCTTGTGTTCGACGTCGACATACATGGCCAACATGTCGGCGATGGTCTTGTTTAGCCGCTCGGTCAGGCCATTTGTCTGTGGGTGGTACGCTGTGGTCCGGCGGTGGCTTGTTTGGCTGTATCTCAGTATTGCCTGAGTTAGGTCAGCAGTAAACGCCGTACCTCTGTCGGTGATGAGAACTTCTGGGGCGCCATGACGCAGGACGATGTTCTCAACGAAGAACTTCGCTACCTCGGCGGCACTGCCTCTAGGCAGGGCCCTCGTCTCGGCGTAGCGGGTGAGGTAGTTAGTAGCTACGACGATCCATTTGTTTCCGGCATTGGACGTCGGGAACGGACCCAGTAAGTCCATCCCGATTTGCTGGAACGGCCGTCGAGGTGGCTCGATAGGCTGCAGAAGTCCGGCTGGCCTAGTGGGCGGTGTCTTGCGTCGCTGACAGTCCCGGCAGGTCTTCACGTAACGAGTGACGTCGGCGGAAAGGCGCGGCCAGTAGTACTTCTCCTGTATTCTTGCTAGCGTGCGCGAAACACCCAGGTGTCCAGCCGTCGGGTCGTCGTGCAGAGCCTGGAGGACCTCTGGCCGCAATGTCGAGGGTACCACGAGAAGGCTATCGGCTCGAAGCGGTGAGAAGTTCTTCTTTAGGAGAACACCGTTGCGCAAGAAAAATGACGCCAGTCCCCGCGTGAATACCTTCGGAACAACGGTGGTCCTGCCCTCGAGGTATTCCACAAGGCCCCTGAGTTCTGGATCCGTTCGCTGTCGTTCGGCGAAGTCGTCGGCACTTATGATTCCCAAGAAGGAGTCGTCCTCCTTGTCGTCCTGCGGCGGTGGGTCGACGGGGGCGCGAGACAGGCAGTCAGCGTCGGAGTGTTTCCTTCCGGACTTGTAAACGACGGTAATGTCGAATTCTTGAAGTCGTAGGCTCCACCGTGCGAGGCGACCTGAAGGGTCCTTCAAGTTAGCTAGCCAACACAATGCGTGGTGGTCGCTCACAACTTTGAAGGGCCTGCCGTAGAGGTAGGGGCGAAACTTGGATGCAGCCCAGATGATCGCTAGGCACTCCTTTTCTGTTGTGGAATAGTTCGTTTCTGCCTTTGATAGCGACCGGCTAGCATAACTGATGACCCGTTCCTGCCCGTCAGTCTTCTGCACAAGGACGGCGCCGAGTCCTACGCTGCTTGCGTCGGTGTGGATTTCCGTATCGGCGTATTCGTCGAAATGTGCTAGTATAGGAGGCATCTGAAGGCATCGTTTCAGTTCTTCAAATGCTTCGATTTGCGCCGTTTCCCACTTGAATGGCACGTCGGTCTTCGTGAGGTGAGTTAGCGGTTCGGCGATTTGTGAAAATTCCTTGACAAAGCGCCTGTAGTAGGCGCACAAGCCGAGAAAACGGCGCACGGCTTTCGTGTCGGTGGGGGGCGGGAAGGCAGCGATGGCAGCTGTTTTCCGCGGGTCTGGGCGAACACCACCCTTGCTGATCACGTGACCCAAAAACAGCAGCTCCTCGTATGCAAAGCGGCACTTTTCAGGCTTCAAGGTGAGGCCAGAAGTCTTGATTGCTTGTAGTACAGTGTCAAGGCGCCGGAGGTGTTCGTCGAAGCTTGAGGCAAACACAATGACGTCGTCCAAGTACACAAGGCAAGTCTGCCACTTCAGTCCAGCCAGCACGGTGTCCATAACGCGCTGGAACGTCGCAGGTGCCGAGAAAAGACCAAAGGGCATAACCTTGAACTCGAAGAGGCCGTCTGGTGTTATAAAGGCAGTCTTCTCTCGGTCTCTCTCGTCGACTTCGATTTGCCAATAGCCGGTCTTGAGGTCCATCGACGAAAAGTACCTCGCGTTGTAGAGTCGATCCAGGGTGTCGTCTATCCGTGGGAGAGGGTAGACGTCCTTCTTCGTGATTTTGTTCAGGCGGCGATAATCGACGCAGAAGCGTAGGGTTCCGTCTTTCTTCTTCACTAACACCACGGGTGACGCCCATGGACTCTTCGACGGCTGGATGATGTCGTCGCGTAGCATTTCGTCGACTTGTTTCTTTATGGATTCGCGTTCTCGCGTTGAAACTCTGTACGGGCTCTGCCGGAGTGGCCTGGCATTTTCCTCTGTTATGATGCGATGTTTTGCGACTGGGGTCTGGCGGATTCTTGACGATGACGAAAAGCAGTCCCTGTATTTCAAGAGCAGGGTTTTGAGCTGTTCTTGTTTATGCTTCGGAAGGCTAGGATTAACGTCGAAAACTGGTTGAGAAGCTTGGTTCGTCGGTGTTGGCTCGGAAGAATCGGCGATGGCGAAAGCCATCGACGTAGCTGTGATTTCTTCGATGTAGGCGACTGTCGTGCCTTTGTTTACGTGCCTATACTCGTTGCTAAAATTTGTGAGCATCACTGTTGCTTTGCCTCCCCGCAACTCTGCTATTCCTCTTGCGACGCAAATCTCGCGGTTAATCAACTGGTGTTGGTCGCCTTCAATGACGCCTTCCAGGTCTGCTACTTTCTGAGAGCCGACGGAAATGATGACGCTGGAGCGAGGGGGAATGGTGACTTGGTCTTCCAGCACATTCAAGGCATGCTTCCCTGGCGGCGTGTACCGCGGTAATGCTTTTTCTGTAGATAGTGTTATCGACTTCGATCTGAGGTCGATCACTGCACCATGAAGGCCTAAGAAGTCCATACCAAGGATGACATCTCGGGAGCAATGCTGAAGGACTACAAAGCTTGCGGGATAAATCCGGTTGTTGATGGAGACCCTCGCTGTGCAGATTCCTGCCGGCGTTACTAGGTGACCTCCCGCTGTGCGGATTTCGGGGCCTTCCCAGGCGGTCTTGACTTTCTTCAGCTTCGTCGCGAACGGTCCACTGATGACGGAATAGTCGGCTCCAGTATCGACGAGAGCGGTGACGTTGTGGCCGTCGATGAGGACGTCGAGGTCACTCGTTCGTCGTCTTGCGTTGCAGTTAGGTCGTGGCGTCGGGTCACGGCTACGTCGGTTTGTTCCGCTGCTTCCACGTTGCGTCGTCAGGTCTACTTCGGTCCGCGAGGTTTCGTCGTCAGGGGTTCGCGTCGTGTCCTGAAGCCTTCGTCGTGGCGGCGGCGTCGGCGGCGGAAGGTCTTCGGTATTTCGTCGTACAGCAACCGCACCTCCATCGGTTGCTGCCCTTAGTTTTCCGGATGCGGGCTAGGTGACCGGCCCCGGGTTGGGCCAGTGTATGGTCGGCGTTGGGGAGAGGCGTAGCGGCCTGGCGACGGCGATCGGGAAAGTCCTCGGGGGGTCCACTGCGCTCCTGCCAGGTAGTCGGCGATGTCACGTGGTCGTTCCCCCTGCTGTGGACGCGGCGCGTCGACGGCGAACCCACGAAGTCCCATCTGTCGATAATGGCAGCGGCGGTAGGTGTGGCCAGCTTCTCCGCAGTGGTAGCAGAGTGGACGATGGTCGGGGGCGCGCCAAACGTTGGTCTTCCTCGGCGCGTATCGCTGACCGGCTGGCGGGCGGTATGACGTCGGTGGTGGCGGCGGTGGCGCCTGGCGGCGGAACTGCTGGGGCGGCGCGGCGTCTTGACGTGGGCGAGGAGGGGGGGCGTTGCGTCGGGCTGCAGCAGCATAGCTCATTGCTTGCAGCTGCGGCGGTGCCGGTTGAGGAACACCCAGTGATTGTTGGATTTCCTCGCGTACAACGTCCGCAATCGACGTCACTTCGGGCTGTGTAAAAGGTGCGAGCTTTCGCAGCTCCTCTCGCACGATGGCTCGTATCGTTTCGCGCAAGTCGTCGGAGCCGAGGGCGTGAACTGCTGCGCTGTCTTGGAATGCGCGGCGATTGTACTGCCGAGTGCGCATCTCGAGCGTCTTCTCGATTGTTGTTGCCTCCGCGAGGAATTCTTGGATGGTCTTGGGTGGGTTTCTGATTAGTCCCGCGAACAGCTCCTGCTTGATTCCTCGCATGAGGAAGCGAACTTTCTTCTCCTCGGGCATCTCAGGGTCTGCGTGGCGGAGCAGTCTCGTCATTTCTTCTGTGAAGAGTGCCACGTTTTCGTTTGGCAGCTGCACGCGGGTTTCGAGCAGAGCCTCGGCCCTCTCCTTCCGGACAACGCTGGTGAATGTTGCCAGGAACCTGCTGCGAAAAACGTCCCATGTTGTCAGGGTTCGCTCTTGGTTCTCGAACCATGTTCTAGCTGCGTCCTCCAAGGCGAAGAAGACATGCTGTAGCTTGTCTTCACTGGTCCAGGAATTGAAAAGGGCTACTCGGTCGTAGGCTTCCAGCCAGCTTTCCGGGTCTTCGAACGACGATCCGCGGAAGGTGGGCGGCTCCTTGGGCTGGAGAAAAAGGATTGGCGCAGGCTGCACGTGGTCGGTCATCGTCGCTGTGGTCGATGTTGAGATCTGCGGCTGCCTGGGTTTTTCGGGAAGGAGCCCGTGCTCTGGCTGCAGTCCCTTCTGCCTGCGGCTTGTTCGACGATCCGGGATTTCCTTGCCGTCGTCCTCGTCGCGGCTTGGGCTTGGGTCAGCGCTCCGCGGTGGCGTCCGGATCATGAAGCAGCACCTCCACCAGATGTCACGTGGTCGTGACGTCGATGAAGACAGCAGTCGGCGTTTGCAGGATGAACTGTTTATTTGGCCGAACTTGTGGCCGGAAAATGAGAACTAGAATTATAGCAATACACGCTGTACAAATATAGCGGCGAACAGGGCGTCGTCCGTCGATCAACTGACAAGCGGTCAATCGCGTCGGCTTTTTATACAGGCGGTATCGAACTTTCCAGCAATATCGCTGGTGGCGGCGTTATCTCTAGACAAAGCTGGAACGTTCGCGTGCGGGGCGCAATCTTAACAGAACGATCTACTATAGACGTGAAGCTTCTCGAACAATGCTTCGCGGACAGCGTCGAGCGTTGATAACCGTCCCTGCCGGTCAAACCCGAATACATCAAAACAAGACAAGAAGTGGGCGTGGCAATATATATAAATGCGTCTCGGATACTCTTTCCGGCAACTAATTGCAGCCACAGGTAGCAAGCTTCACAGCGTGGCATTTAGTTTTCGTCGCATTACACCCCTGTGTAGCGGTAAAACTTACAAAGCAATTCCTTCATTGTGGAGCGCAAAGAAATCTGTGCTGCGCACGCCGCCCATATTTTGACTCGTACCCTGCTTATTTACGCCATGCTTGCACTGCCCCTTGGATTCAATGCACTATATATTTACATTATATATACGTGCTACAAGATGACAGATTCACTATAGTCAGTTTCTTTATCGCATTGCAGCTGTGTATGCCAGAAAGCATGTATGTGCATCGATGATTCGTCGTGCAGCGAAGCCAACCAGCAGGGAAATCGTAAGTGCCACATACGTTACCTGATGCTTTGTCTTCTTTAATTACAAAAAAGGCGCCGACGCAGTCTCCAGTCACCGTACGAGCACCCAAACGTCTAATAAATGCGCAAGTGCATAGCGAAGGTTTCTTCAATTCTTCTACCCGTCCAGGCAAACGAATTAGCAGCAACCTCTCTACATTAGAGAACAGACCAAGTCACTTCTTGGAATAGCTTGGAATAGTGTTCATGGAGAAACTTAATTATGCCAACAGAAATTATTACAAGATACCAATGAATCACGTGGCCTGAATTCAGCGTGATCGCATAGTGTCAACTTGCTGCACAATTGCGACGAGGCGCCGCTACGGATGTCTACTTCAAACGCCAGCTGCTACATTTCAGGTCAAATAATAAATGGGCTGATGATGGATTTCTTAGCGCTGCTGGTTGTCTCAAGAATCTGTATAAATTCAAGCGAATACTCGCGAGGTAACATAAAGCAGGGCATACACAGACATTTAACGCAACGTACGCTCTCGAGTGCCTCAAGTTTCACCTCACTTGACGACCGTCGGGCACATCGGATTCGAAGGGGATCGCGAAATAATTCGATATATCCATTATTACAAATGGAAAATACGCCTGTAAGCTTTAATATGACTGATGACTGATTCCTTTAAGTTGCTTCGAAGCCGTAAATGTATTATCAACCACTTTGCGGCAGCGAATCCTTCTCGGCCACGAAGGGCTAGAGCTTCACAGCGTGACGTTTAGTTTTCTTCGCATAACGCCACTGTACAGCTGTGAAGCTTAACAAGGCAAATCCCTCATTCTGGAGCGCACTGAGTTATACCAGGCGCTTACATCGGAACACCACTGATACCTTGAAGCGTGAACTTGTTGGCTAGATGGTTCAACCTAACTTAAGGGAGCAGCGCGAAAGACAGGGACAGAAAAGGCACACATACACCCACACGTAGCGCAGTATGTGTGGTTGTATGTGTGCCTTTTCTGTCCCTGTCTTTCGCGCTTCATCCAAATTGACAGCAGAGTCGATGTCTCAGCAATCTCAGTCATTTCTAAGCGAACACTCGCGAGGTAACACAACAAAGCATGACACAGATAGACAAAATCTTTAAAGAAGACACGCCATCATGTGCCTCTAACAGTTTCAACTCGGCCTCTCGTTGCTCTCGTCTGCTCTCGCCAACTTGACTAGGGAATTTTTGGGTACACCACGGCGCTAGTTTTGCTCGGCAGCACAAGGTAGCCAACATGAAACATGCTTACACCGCTAACATTGGGCGATGTTTAGGTGGCTTTTTAGTCTCGTGCGCCGTGACGTGGTAGTAGTGGTAGCAATGTTTGGCGCCAGGGGACTCTGCCCCTTCTGCTAGGCTGCCCCACCTGGCGGCCACTTTCGTAACGAGCTCGTCCCCGAGCGCGGAGCAGTGCGACATCTCTGGAGGACGTGCGATAGTTCTTCCGTACAAGCCGTGGATAATGCTGCTCAATTGTACGTACAAGTTTACATTACTGCCAGCTTCGTGCAGCTGTACATTTCGTCACTTCGCAAGAAAACTGCAGCGTAAAGCGCGAAATGGCTGTGCGTGCGCTGTGCGATCACTCGAGAAGAAAGGGGAGAAAATGGCTGCACTTTTTGAAAACTTCTTACGGTTTCCAAGAGCGAGATTTTTTTACTTTAATGATCGCTCTCGCGAATGATCTTGTACGTAGACCTCTTCGTTGTCGCGAAAGCGGCACAATATGCATGTTCCGTTTTAAACGGCAACACGGTGCGACATGTCAGCCATGTTTTTTTTAGCCACTTGTCCGTGAATTGAGCGCTCGTGGACGCACGTTGCTGTGTTCCCTCGGACATCAGCGGCACTTCTTAGCGCGAGGTAACGCGAGATAATGTGCCATGATTTCGCGAGCGACACCTGTCGACTGGCCGCGGAATACGGGCGCTTGAGCCCTTGCGGCATCTGCGACCTGGCGCTGGCTGGCTCAACTAAATCGTCGTGTTTCCGACGGCCTCATTGCGTCGTCAGCCGAGGCATGCGAAGCTGTCTGAATCGTGGTGACGACTGAACGGCGTTGTGCACTCGTCCTAATGCGCCTTTTTGCACCCGTTCAATGTCCGTCTGCCTATCAACCGGGACCCGCACCCACTTGTCAGGAATTCCGTGATGGCGGAAAAAAGTTTCAGATAGGGTAATTCGCAACTAGAAATTGCCTATTGAACAGAGGAACAAGGAATAAGGAAATTTTTTAACTGATAAGTGCCAATATTATTATGAGAATATATGTGTATACTCAAAAAGATAGTAAGCTGATTGGTTTAATTAAAATACTTTTGCACCGCCAAACTAACATTCGTATGCAGAGAGCCAAACTACAAATATATTATTGCAAAAGCTCCCAAAGCTGTTTCCAAAATTGTTTTTCTTGCTGTCTGTAAAAAACAAATCATCTACGCTTTATGGTTCACCACAGACTGAGCATGGTGGTAAAAAAAGAAAACCTAACCGGGGCTGGTATTTTGTTGCAGTGTGTTAGCCTTATTCTATGCTGGTTTTATCATGCACCACTGGATAATGTTGATGGGCCGTTGCTTTGACCACTGGCCAAGTACAGAAAAAGACATCCGAGAACTATTGCTGCAAGATAACGGCCCAGACTCGCGTTAATAGAAGCTTAGCTTTGGTACATTCAGCTTTGTAATGCACACTTTAGGTTGACGTGTTTGAGAGCAGGCTGTGTGTCGGGGGTATAAAAAATGTATAAAAAAGTATAAAAAAATGATGATGTTTGGTGGAGTTCGTCAGTGTTGACTCTGTGCTTCCATGATGGCACGTCTTTTCAACCCAGCAGCTCTGAGATAGGCAGATAAAGCGGCAGTTTCATTGAGAATGGGCTGCTCTTAAAGGAGCACTGACACAAAAATTTTGCTTCTTGTTTTTTCTGTTGCAATAAGTAGGTAACAGCCTTCATATCATAGTTGAAAAGCTCGTTTGTTCGAGCACGCGGCTGTTAATTACTTGGAGATGGCTTTATAGCACCCAGTCGCAGTTTCGATTACAGAGAGCACCAAGTGAGGTGGGAACCATAGTGATTTTTATGTAAACATGCTGTCTACATGAGCACATAAAACCGCGTGCACCCCAGCAGGATCGTCTGCACAAGCAGGCGTTTGGTGGGCGGCATCACCACGGATCCGAGTCAACGGGGGGGGGTTTCGACCCCCTCCCATGCCTAGCTGTCACTGGGGAAAAGGGGGAGGATCCTGAGGGCTGAGCCAACGCTGGGTACTTGGACCTTAAGGCTCCCTGGCGGAGGCAACACACCCGTTTGGCCCCGGCTTCACGTAGACGGCACCCCTGGGCTGACCCACCCAGGGAAATCGGCAGTCACCTTTTCCTGTCTCTCTCTCACTTGTATTCTTTCCTGTCCTCTCCTTCTATTTACTTCTGGCTTTCCTGGCTGCAATTAACCTTGTGTGGCTATCCAACCTAGGGTAAACCATATCTGGTTATAGTAATGGCGTACTACTGGCGTTGTGCAGACTTATCTACATGTTCTGCCACGTCCCCTTGTTAGGCTCCATGGTGGGCGGTAGGGCTGTTTCCGAATGAACGACTTTTAAATGTGAAGCATTTCTTAGCAAACCTCGGGCACTTTGGGCGTTTCTATCTATCTATCTACCTATCCATCTATCAGGGGCGTAGCCAGAAATTTTTTTCGGGGGGGGGGTTCAACCATACTTTATGTATGTTCGTGCGTGCGTTTGTATGTGTGCGTGCCTATATACGCAAGCAAAATTGAAAAATTTCGGGGAGGGTTTGAAGCCCCCCAACCCCCCCCTTGGCTACGCCCCTGCCATCTATCTAGCCGTCTACGTCAGGGCGCTCTCTCGGTCGTCGCCATAGGTTGTTATATATTGTTATATATCAAAATTTGCATAGCATAGGATAAGTGTCTGACAAACACGATTCACTGGTGATGACATGAATAACACAAAATAACTGTCGCATACGTCATGAAACCCTTTCCCCGAGTCACATGTGGCACATAACCGCATACCGGAATTCATGTTATGCGGGTATGCGCCAGAGGTGATAACAGAGTCTCAGTCAACGCAGTTACCGTGAACATACACATTCACACGGAAGGAAAGTTATAATAATAATAATTGTCGGGGTTTTACGCCCCAAAACCACGATGTGATTATGAGACGCCATAGTGAAGGACTTCGGCAATTTTATCCATCTGTTGTTCCTTAAAGGGACCGACAACCAACTTTTGTGGTACCCGTTTTCTTGAGTGCAACGGGAAGCTTACCAGTCAGAGCTTCTAATCACGGAGTGGTAACGTGGAGAACGCCGTAAGCAATTTGTAATCAGAGTTTTTCGATCTGCAGCGATTATGCAGTCTTAATATCACATGCTGCAAACAGTGAGAGGTGAGCGCGATAGCGATTATACGCCAACAGTGGTGACAAGTTATGCCCTAAGTATAAAAAGGCAACGTTACGTTTGCAAAGCCTGTGGTGCGGCGACTGCTGCTTTCTAGCCTATTAAATTATTTTACAATAGTTGTAGCATTTTTCTGGGGCATCTTATAGAAGTACTTTGGCCGTACACAGGTCGCTTTATCACATTTTAGTCAAGCCAAGCCAAGCTAAGCCTTCGAAAACGAAACAAGTGGTAGGATACACCAGCAGTGTTGTTCATGAAGTGGTAGCAATCCTCCACAGAACAGTAAGTCGATGGCATTTGCGAGCAGCAGTGCAAACTCGCGTGCTACTCTTCAAAAGTCCGATACGACGAGAGCAGACGAGAGTCGAGTATACGCGGGAAACGCCGCCGGATGCCGCACGCATGCGCCGCAGCCTCTGTTTCACTGGAAGCCACGAAAGCAGCGCCGCATCTCATGCTTTACTTCTTTTACCTTAGAAACAAACGGGATTTGACAATATAACATAGATATTCAAAATTTCAGCCCTCGTTCTGGTGCGTGTAAAAGCATTGGACTACGTACAACAAAGTGCTTAAGACTGCATACGTCTAGTTCATGACGCTCGCGCTAGGCTGCGCGACATGCCGGTTTTTGTTACTTTTAAACGCGATTTAAAAATATAAATCCTACTCAGATCGCGAATAGTATTCTGGAATCTGTCACTATAATTCACGGCCTTTTCATTTCCACCAGGATCTAATCATCCGTTCTGGCCAGTTGTCGGTCCCTTTAACTTGCACTGACATCGCACAGTACACGCGCGTCTAGCATTTCGGCTCGAAATGCGACCGCCGCGGCCAGGATCGAACCCGCGACCTTCGGGTCTGCAGCTGAGCACCGTGACCACTACACCAGAGCGGCCGACGCAAGGAAAGTTAGGGAGCTGAAGACAGAGCACCCCTGGAAGACACTGGGCTACCATCCACTCGTCCACGTGGTCCACAACATCGACCTCGTGGATTGCGCAAAAACCGGGGTCAATGCTTTCTACAATAACTTTGCCGAGAGGACCATGTCTCTCATGATTACTGGTGACTTCAGCATTGATTTATCAAAACCCAACAACGCCTGGTTCTTAGACAGCATGAAAGAAGGCTTAGATGTGGACAGGGCATTACAAGACCTCGGTGCTACGTCCAGGACAGATGGCATTATAGATCATTGCTTCGTAAAAGCCATCCGCGGTTTCCACCAGCTGTACTACACCTCGCACTTCACTACACTTGGACCGTTCGTAGCCGCAGTCATGAATGGACCCGATAACAAGTCCTGTCCAGCTGCTGGTGCTCATTGATCACGGTGATGATGACCTTATTCAAGAACTGCCAAGAACCCCTTCCACATATGCACACGGGTTCGTGAAACATGCGTGCGTTCTCCGTCATAACGAGTAAGTATAAGCAAACAAGTGTAACGCAACTCTAACAACTGCAACTGTGACTGTAACGTACGCGCAGTGCGCCTGCCCGTGCCACTCGGCTGTGTATACATCTAGGGAAACTTTTCTGAATAAAGTTTAGTTGCGAGTAGCGCCTGTCCTGTGCATCTGTGTTCCTTCATTGTCCTATTCGAATTCGCGCTATCCAATATTGAAGAATGTAAGCACTAGATATCAGCTTACTGCGTTTGGCGTTAGTAACACCTGTGTTGCTGTTGGGATCGTTAAGCAACTGTAAACAACTAGTTATATAACACATGCGCGACTCTTCAAAATATGTGTGTGCGTATACCATTTTCACATTTCTCTAGCGTCATTCCGTAACGTTTCGCTCAATGAGAAAAACTGCAACACAGTCACCTTCCTGCACATGCTTCACATAACATCGATTCCCATGGTACGTGGGACCTGCCGAATTTTTTTCTATGGGATCAGCCAACCCTTTTTCCATTCATTGCCCCCTCAAAAATGGCGCACTGATGCAAGTATCCAGTCTCTTTTGAAAAACAAGGCTCATTCTCCAAGTACCAAGTCATCCATTGCAAGAATCCTGACAAGAAAGCCTGAAACGTTTCACCATTCCTCGTGCCCAGGTGCCTCACTGAGACTATCATAAGTGGCTATAAGGCCACCATGATGGCCAGTGGGGACCTTCTGGTGGAGGCTAAGGACGAGATTCAGTTTCAGAAATTAGCAAACCTTGTAACATTTGGGGACAAGCCCGTAACTGTCACTGCTCACCGAACGATGAACACCGTCAAGGGTGTTGTGTCAGATGATGACCTAATAGATCTGTCGGATGAGGCACTCCTTTCTGGTTGGAAAGATCAGGACGTCGTACAAGTCCAGCGCATAAAAATCTGATGCGAAAACAAAGCGTTGCCAACCTGGCATAATTCTAACATTCACCTCAAGCACAATACCAGATGAAACTGAAACCGGCTACCTTAAACTGTGCATGAGACAATACATTCCAAACCCGCGTTGCTGCTTTGAGTGTCAACGGTTCGGCCATGCTTCCCAGAGTCGCCGAGGGCAGCTAACTTGTGCCAAATGCAGCATCATGGGACACTCCGCCGATGATGACTGCAAGGCCGAGGTACACTGCGCCAACTGCAATGGTGACCACCTGGCTTATTCCAGCTCCTGTGCTGCATGGAAAAAAGAAAAAAATTCTAACCATCAAAGTCACACAAAACATCAGTTTCCGTGAGGCAAGACACCGTGTCCCGCCGCACACTTTGCTGGGAAAAGGTCTTTCACCAAAGTGGTGCAGTTGGGGGGGGGGGGGGGGGCAGCACCACAATGGCATCAGGCGGCTGCCGAAGCCACACGCAGTGTGCCGAGGCTCCCGCCATGTGCCCCCACAGTGGGAGCAGCCAGTGGGGCTTTCCTTGAACGAGTCCTCTTCCAGATGTGGCATCTCGGAGGCCAAGGAGGTCCCTTCGACCTTTGGGCTGTTCAGGCCAAAGGTTGTGTCTCAAGGCAAAGTCAGCACTATGCACACAACACTCGCTAGAGCCAGTGCTGGGCAGTATCAAAGATACATGTATCTTAGATGCTATCTTAGATACTCTTTGGGTACCTTGTATCTGCATCACGATACGTCTTGCAAGACGTGTATCAGTATCTGTATTTACGATACATGAAATAATTGTGTACTATCCGCGTCAAATGAAACCCGAACACCGGCAAGCCTTTGCATGGTATTGTGTGCGCCGTCCAGTTATCACCATTGACAGGCGTGCACATCCGGTTTGACTGCACTGCGCATATGCGTGCCTGTCCATGGTGATAACTGGACGGCGCGCATTATACCATTACAAAGGCTTGCCGGCGTTCGGGTTTCATTTGACGCAGATAGTACCTTAACCCTTTCAGTCACAGTGTGTACATTTGTACACATCAACTTCGGAGTTGCATCACGCACCGCGTGTTTCTTCAAATGGCCTGAAACTTAGTGTGCACATTCGCGCAGGCTTCCTGAATGGACAACTAGCGCTTATTTAACTTCATTATGCTGCTTATTGCTGTAGATGATCACTTTGCTAGAGAGACTACCATGTTCGACGATCGTTCAACGTGCGACGTTCCAGGACCACCGTCAAGAGCATATTTTTTCTTCGCTCGAAATACATACAACCAAAAATCCAACTGTGCATGCATTTTGGGCCTAATAGTTGATTCCCATTATGCAAGGATTGAAGCTGACTGATTGCAGAACAAATATATATTTAATTACACGCTAATTAACATTAATTGGTGTAACTCACACAAACAACACATTCCTACATTTTATTTCTTGGAATGTAATACGGAGTGCCTTGAAATCATGCAATGCAAAATTGATGCATTTGCAGACAGTGCATCGTAATTCGTGACTGAAAGGGTTAAGATACAAGATACTGCTATCGCAATACAACTGTGCGAAACAATAATCGCTGGCTGAACTCTGCACCTCAAGCTTATACTGTTGCCACTAAGCCACCCAAATAAAGCTAAGAACAGTCACATAATTTTACCTTTCCGCCAGAATTCTCCAGTGAGGGCATGAGGTGAGGTGTACGCATCCATATTGGTGAAGAAGGCTCATGTGGCAGAGTTTGACAGAAAGAAGTGCGCGAACGTCTATGCTGATCTCGATTTTTCTTTTTAGTTGTGTCAGTGCTGCAACACTTGTTCTTTGCCACTGTCCTGCGCTGCATACTCCAATGTGTTAAAAAAGGGAAAATAGACAACCACCCATTTGTAGCACGAAGCCACAAGGAAATCCCTTTCTTCCTTCCCTTTCCCTTTCTTAACCCCTTCCGCCACCTTGCGGGATTCCGCAGAACTGATTTGCAATATGTGTCCAGTTGCTTCGAGTTGTCGATGAATTCGCCCTCGCGCTGCCAATTGCTAGCTTCCTGGTTAGCTCAATTGGTAGAGCGACCGCCCCGGATAGGCGTTGGTCCCGGGTTCGATCCCCGGACCAGGACGAATTTTTCGGCAACTAAGAGGCTTTATTTCTGAGAAATCCGTATGGATTTCCTTGTGGCTTCGTGCTACAAATGAGTGGTTGTCTTTTTCCCTTTCTTAACCCCTTCCGCCACCTTGCGGGATTCCACAGAACTGATTTGCAATATGTGTCCAGTTGCTTCGAGTTGTCGATGAATTCGCCCTCGCGCTGCCAATTGCTAGCTTCCTGGTTAGCTCAATTGGTAGAGCGACCGCCCCGGATAGGCGTTGGTCCCGGGTTCGATCCCCGGACCAGGACGAATTTTTCGGCAACTAAGAGGCTTTATTTCTGAGAAATCCGTATGGATTTCCTTGTGGCTTCGTGCTACAAATGAGTGGTTGTCTTTTTCCCTTTCTTAACCCCTTCCGCCACCTTGCGGGATTCCACAGAACTTATTTGCAATATGTGTCCAGTTGCTTCGAGTTGTCGATGAATTCGCCCTCGCGCTGCCAATTGCTAGCTTCCTGGTTAGCTCAATTGGTAGAGCGACCGCCCCGGATAGGCGTTGGTCCCGGGTTCGATCCCCGGACCAGGACGAATTTTTCGGCAACTAAGAGGCTTTATTTCTGAGAAATCCGTATGGATTTCCTTGTGGCTTCGTGCTACAAATGAGTGGTTGTCTTTTTCCCTTTCTTAACCCCTTCCGCCACCTTGCGGGATTCCGCAGAACTGATTTGCAATATGTGTCCAGTTGCTTCGAGTTGTCGATGAATTCGCCCTTGCGCTGCCAATTGCTAGCTTCCTGGTTAGCTCAATTGGTAGAGCGACCGCCCCGGATAGGCGTTGGTCCCGGGTTCGATCCCCGGACCAGGACGAATTTTTCGGCAACTAAGAGGCTTTATTTCTGAGAAATTCGTATGGATTTCCTTGTGGCTTCGTGCTACAAATGGGTGGTTGTCTATTTTCCCTTTCTTAACCCCTTCCGCCACCTTGCGGGATTCCGCAGAACTGATTTGCAGTACTCCAATGTGTACGGCATTTATCGTGCAGATTTTGATGCTGCTATAGTGTCGTTATTCAAGATTCTTCTGCGTTGTGCTTCGTTACTAAATCTGAAGAATGGAAGAATGGGGTTGCTTTGCATCTTGTGGCCTTCACATATCAGCAGTTTGAATGATCTCGTGGATGTAAGTTTGACTTACATGCGATCATTGACTTAAATGCAAATTAGGTTCTAACGACTATGACACCACTCGTACATGTTAGGTAAATGCTAGCAAGCATTTACCTAACAGAAGATATCCTGGCATACCGTATTTTTTTTCTTCCTGCTAACTTTATTCAAAGAATTTTTGAAATCATAATTTGATTGTTAGCACAAGCGCTGTCTTAGCTGTCGTTTTGTATCCCATACATTAGCTAGGTCTCTGTACTGTTTTTTTCTGGTCTGGTCACTGCAATATGTCTTCTGTAACATGCTACCAAATTCATTCTAAAAAAACAGGGTGTGCAAACCGGACACAAGAAAGAAGTCAGGACACCACAAACGCATTTGTGGTGTCCTGACTTCTTTCTTGTATCCGTGTTTGCATGCCCTGTCTTTTTAGAAAGAATACTTACCAACTAGCTCAGCTCTCTGTTATTCTATGCTACCAAAATAAGCTTTCGGTTTTATTCTTACTTTTAACTTTCTGCATTATTTATACTACTGTTTACACATTTACATGTTGCCAAGGCGATTTTGAAAACAAATATATAATTATGTGTGCGTACCTTGAGTATACAGCATAGGTCGGCAAACTCACTCATGAGTCGACTCACTCAGACTCATATCTAGACGCGAGTCTGAGCCTGAGTGAGTCTGGGTGAGTAAAGTTTTTGTGAGTCTGAGTCCGAGTGAGTTCGGCTGAGAAAAAGTTATAGTGAGTCTGAGTCCGAATGAGTCCGGTTGACAAAATTTTGAGGAGTCTGTGTCCGAGTGAGCCCTAGGTGCAAAATATATTGCATGAGTGAGTCTGAGTGAGCTCCACATTTTTTGCCAATCTTTGGTATTATCTACTAAACTTCAGCATTACTGTCAGCCTTATGTTGGCTTGCGTTTATACTCACATATACTCACACATACTTCAACGTGCTATCGTTCATACGTCAGCTCAATATTTAATGATCAGAGGTGTGAGTTGCGGAGGGAGAAGGGGAGGAGATGCCTGGACCTCCACCCGCAAACTTTTTCACGGAAAGTTATTGATAAAGATATCTCGTGTGACCCATCTTTCAATAAAAAGATCCTTATTGAATTGCAAACTTTGATAACTCGTATCTGAAGGTACGAGATCAAAAGGTGCTGATATGTAGACCACCAGTTATGCGAGATATTGGTTTTAAAGAGCACTGACACTGTGGCAAAAAAGCTAATAGGCTAACGGACTCATGAGTCGACTTACTCAGACTCACTCAAACTCGGATCGAGGTCTGAGTCCGAGTGAATCCGGTTGAGAAAAATTATAGTCAGTCTGAGTCCAGAGTGTGTCCGGATGAGGAAAAGTTTGGTGAGTCTGCGTCAGAGTGAGCCCTAAGGGCAAGATACGTTTCGTGAGTGAGTCTGAGTGAGCTCCACATTTTTTGCTGACCTATGGTATACAGTACGAAACATTCTGCTTAACAGGAGGATCGAAAGGTGGGCCACTTGGTAATTCATTTTCTTCGTTCAGCGAACTGGGAGCGCAGAAAAAAACATGAAGGACGAAGCGAGGAACCACATAAGACGAGCGCTTCGTCCTTTGTGTTTTTTTCTGCGCTCCCAGTTTGCTGAACGAAGAAAATTCTGCTTAACACTTAGTGCAATAGTGATTCTTTCTAAAAAGACAGGGCGTGCAAACACGGACACAAGAAAGAAGTCAGGACACCACAAACGCCGACTAACAACTGAAGAGACGCACAACGTCTGAAAAGAAAAAAGGCACGAAAACTTATCTGCGCATGCCCATGCAACAGGTGAACCTATCAGTCCGGCACGTGTGGCGGTCTACGTGGAAGATAACTGTTAAGGCATTTGATTTCATCTTTATGCAAGTTAATCGACGGTTGGCTCACGCATGCGCTACCACTATTCTCGATATGCCATGCTTCAATCATCAGGCGCGTTTCTTCATTTCTATGCCGGTACAACACTGCGCATTCATCGAATTTTGGCGTGCACTTACAATCTCGACAATGTAAAGATAGATTAGAAGGTGAGCCTCCTGTTAGTGATCTCTTATGTTCCAACAATCTGTGGTTGATGCATCGGTCCGTCTGTCCTACATAGAAGCGGCCGCAGCTGAAAGGGATCTTATACACCACACTCGTACGGCAATCAGTGAATTTGTTGGTGTGTTTTACGAAACAAATATTGGTCCGCTTCTTGTCTTTTACTCCCTCATTCTTCCTCTGCACAGCGGCACAAGTCCTACCTAGCTTATTGGCAGCCGTGAAAACAACGTTAACGCCGTATCTAGTTCCTACTTTCTTTAGCCTGTGAGATACGCGATGAATGTGCGGTATACCTACGACCCGTTTCTTCCTATCGCTTTCTGCAACCATGCTTGGACTTAACACAATAGACTTCTTTAAACGCTCAGCGACCGTGGCCACTGCATCACGAGGATACCCTACATCTAAAAGACGCGTAACCTGTGCGTTAAAGCTATCACTCATTTTGTGCTCACACGACTTGGTGAGGGCTGACTTAAGGCAAGACATGGCGATGCCGTTTTTTACAACTTTCGAGTGCTTTGACGAAACATTTAACAGCGGTTTCGAAGATCTAGGAGAATACTGCCAGCACACGTGGTTCTTCTGGAATGATAAGAAAATGTCTAGAAATTGTATTCCATTATTCTGAGGCACCTCTTTAGTAAAGCTCAGCGCTCCTCCATTTAATTCAAATTTTTCGCTCACGGAAGTACCACCTCTTCAAAGTCCTCACCACTACAAAAAATCAAGTAATCGTCCACATAACGAAAAACCTTAGTAACTGAATTACCTAAGGCGCCTTCCAAAAGATTGTCAATCTTGCTAAGGTATAAATCACTAAGAACCGGAGCAACTTTAGCACCAATACATATCCCTGATTTCTGCACATAAACGCCTTCCTTCCAACCTACCAGCGTCGACTTTAAATACATGGAAAGGATTTCTAGAAATGCCCCGGTAGAAACACCACATTTTTCGGTGAAAACCGTCTGGTGCTCTTGTTGGTTAATACATTCATTGACACATTTTAAAGGGACACTAAAGGCAAATAACAATTTATGTCAGAGTGAAAGCTCAGTGTATGACAACTTCTAAAACGGCAATATTATCAACAGCAGTGCCCTACTTACCGAGAAATCAAGCTAAATGTATCACATGAAGTGATCGTGATGACGTATGAGAGTCTGCCTACACTAAATCACTAGTAATCAAACTAGCAGCAATAAAAAAAGAACCTTCCGTGCATCAAAAGACGTAATAAAGTGCTGTTTGGTCGTTTCCATTTGATTCACGGAAAAAAGAACTTCTGTGGCGTTGCCATAGGGAACGGCGCGCGTTGTTCAAAGGTTCCGTTTTCGCCGAACTGCGCTTTGCCCGGCGCCCTGCTTCGCTCACGCGGTCGCGTCTCAGTGGTAGTTTCGGGATCGCGTACTGCCGCGTGTGTTATGCGCGTTCGTGAAAGTCGCTCTGACAGAAAGTTCGACAAAATGCCACATGCAACGACGCCGGCCCTACGAGCCCTCAGCAGCATACCGCGTTCATCGGGGCTCAAGTCGCTGAATTGGAGCCCAGTGTCGCGAGCCAATTCAAGTTCTCCGTCCACATGCATTGCGGCGATTGCGGCAAGCTTCGATGGCTTCGATGGCCGTTGTTGCTGCTGTGGGTACCGCTACTTTAGCTCTGCTGCTACTAGTGTTGGCGGCCGCGCAGTAAAGGCGGGCAACGTTGGGCACGGCAGCAGTGACATATGAAAGTCGGATTTCAGGCGGGTGATTTGAAGTGCGCTAACGCAATGCGGACCACTAAAACGTGATTTTATTTCAAAATAAGCACTTCCTTGGCACAAAAGTAGCACTACGAGGTTTCTGGACTGCTATTTCAACAATCAACGTCGACTTAATATTTGCCTTTAGTGTCCCTTTAACAAGTCCTCATGCGGCAAAGAATAATACAGGTCTTCAACATCCATACTAAAGGCCTTACAACAGCCGGGGTTCTCCTCTGAGAGGAACTGAACTAGCACCTGAGAATTACGCATACGAAAATGGTCTGAAAAACTCAAAGAGGTTAAGCAGTTCTGCAAATAACTAGATACAGCGACTTGCCAGGTGCCTTGCTCCTGCCTTGCGAGCATGGCATATCGAGCATATTGAAGCATGGCATATCGAGAATAGTGGTAGCGCATGCGTGAGCCAACCGTCGATTAACTTGCATAAAGATGAAATCAAATGCCTTAACAGTTATCTTCCACGTAGACCGCCACGCGTGCCGGATTGATAGGTTCGCCGGTTGCATGGGCATGCGCAGATAAGTTTTCGTGCCTTCTTTCTTTTCAGCCGTTGTGCGTCTTTTCAGTTGTTAGTCGGCGTTTGTGGTGTCCTGACTTCTTTCTTGTGTCCGTGTTTGCACGCCCTGTCTTTTTAGAATGAATACTTACCAACTAGCTCAGCTCTCTGTTATTCTAAGTGCAATAGTGAAATTGAGTTTGCATTAATAATGGGAATTATTTGGAGCCTTCTTAAAGGGGCCCTGCAACACTTTTCTGAGTAGCCATCAAATGGCTTCATTAAAAGAGTATATTGCCTCACGAATCGACTGCCACAAAAATTTTTAGTCATCGAAAGCGCTGCAGGACTATCAATAAAAATCTTACCAACCAATCTAGTACTAGTGGAGTTACAGAGATTTGTCGCATGCTGTAATTGCTCTCTCCCTTCTCTCGTACCGACGAGTGCACGCGCTGGAAGCTAAGCAGGAAGGGATGGCTGGGGGGAAAGGAGCTACATCACGTGCATGTCATGACCTTGAGCACTTTTTTTTTTTCTTTGAATGCGCGTCTTACTTTCAGCTTGATTGCGAGCAAGCCCGCTGGCATGTGGCGGCCGCAGTGACTATGCAGCTCACGATGCTCAAATCAGCCAATGGCGTGAAATTTGGGTATGTGTCGCGGTCATTTGGGTATTGGAAATGAGTTTTGCGGAATCCTGCAAGGTGGCAGAAGGGTTAAGAAAGGAAAAATAGACAACCACCCATTTGTAGCATGAAGCCACAAGGAAATCCATGCGGATTTCTCAGAAAGAAAGCCTCTTAGTCGCCGAAAAATTTGTCCTGGTCCGGGAATTTCTCTTTCTGATACAGATTTCTCTTTCCGAGAAATCTGTATGGATTTCCTTGTGACTTTGTGCTACAAACGGGTGGTTGTCTATTTTCCCTTTCTTGGTCATTTGGGTATTTGGCATCATTTGTTGAAAGAACGGGGAACGATTTCTAGCTGACTTTTAGAATTAATTGGAGATTCCGGGCCGCATGCTGCACTGCAATGTATGGCTCGTGTGTTCTCAGGAGCTTTGACTACCGATCAGCAGCGTTTTCTGACGACGCTGAAGAAGTGTTGCAGGGCCCCTTTAACAATGTTAGGAAGGGGATTCGAGAAACATTGTAATACCAAATGCTCCGTTTTTTTCATGAGCGTCTCAACGAGTCGTTTCAGGCAGTTTTCCAAACGTACTGAATTTTCTATTGTGTCACCTTAACAGGTAAGTTGACGATACTTCATGCTTAATTGTCATAGCTATTAAGCTGCGCCGTCTATATCGTGCTTCTATACTTATAAGGTTGAATGTTTGATACAGAACCGACTTTCTATTTTACTTATTTTTGTTTTCCTTTAATTAGGCCTTCCTATTTTTTTTTCACTATTACTAATTGCCAGGTAGTTAGAGCTATAAGTGGCAATAGCGCGTATAACGACGATGTCCTGCGACGGTTCGTCCAACTGTGCAATACGTCCGAGACATTTCTGGGTTGCACATGTTCTGTTGTTGAAGAAAAATTGCTAAAAGGTTGCGCGCTAGTGAGTGTATCAGCAAATAACTCTTTACGCCAGCAGATAAGTAGAGTATGAAAAGTCATTGCAGTTTTATGTCCTCTACGTATGCACAACGTGTCACAGCAAAAAAGTCACTACCAGCATTGTTGCTGCTATACACCAGTCCTGTTATCCGGTATTGTCCTGTTATCTGGTTTTAAAGGGCAAGCTAAAACTCAACACCGGTATTTGCGCCATCGTGCTAAAGCTTCTTATTGAAGTTCTTGTGATTAGATGGCCACCCACTAGCTGGTCGGCAAGCTGAGCAGCGACTCCCATCAATTACAAAAATTGCAAGCACAGTGATGTGATAGCTGTGCCAAGAGGTGAAACCTGCTACATCCTGCTACATTTTTGCAAAAATCTCATAGTTTGAGCCAAGCGTGCGCCAAGATGTTGTTCTGCAGTCTTTCGGAGAAAAAGAAGACTAAACGTGCTTGCAAACCGTATTTGAGCTACCACTGTAACTTCGAGGGGTCATTGGAGCATATTGACATTTACTATGTAGTTGAAGCAGTTGCTAGATGCAACCCTCACAAACAATTCACACTGACCCATACTGCGCACATAAAGTTTTCTGCTACTATTAGATCATACTGTATTACGTTATTAAGCTCAGTAAAATAGCTTCCAACTGTTGAGGACCAAGCTACATTAAACAGTACATGTGTGTGCTTGAATAGACCATTTCGTTACAGTTAGTTTGTTTTAAAAAATAATTGTACTATTTGTTGTGATATACTTTCATAAAAGTTTGTCCAGCGTGCTCAATTTATAAGTTGTGTCTGACCATACAAACACCGGACTTTATCAACAATGCCGCTCGCTGCAGTGGACTGTGGGATTTTTCTGAGAAAGCATGGTGTCCCAGCATTCCGGTATCTTGGTTCTGTTTCTCGACCGTAGCAACATTTCGTGTTTGAAAACTTGCCGAAGTTAAATACGAAGCCACATATTTGACGGAGCACAAATTAGATTTCGGGCACAAAGGACCAGTTATTAATTCCTGTCATTTTAGCAACCATCCATGAACTAGGATGCTCATGATTCTCTCCATAAAGCACAACCACAGGCACTTGACCACGCAGCGAAGCCCTAAGTTGTTCTGAAGGTACGAATGTCATCAGAATAGTCTTTCTGGATAGTAAACAGAGTGCATAGAAATTTTGCACAGATTGTGCTTCCAGTTCTGTAACTGAAGCATCAAGGAAAGTCATATTCATTCACAAATGTGAGGTAGATTCTAAGAAAATGGTAGGTGGCCTGACGTCATGGCTCCAAACAACTTAGGGCTGTCTGCAGAAAAACGATGAGCAGTATCATAATGTCATCTTTTGGGGTATTCTAAGGAAAGGTGCTCATATTTGTGTATATATTGATTTTGTTAAACATGTCGTGCAACTGATCAAGTCTAGAGACAAATGTTTGCTTGGTGATTGCTCCAAAAGGTTGTTACGCTGATCCAAAGGGAGATTTTAGCTGCTCCAGAAGCTGCGCTGAAGTGGCTTCGGTTGATTGCATCACTGCAAGCAAGAAACACTGTCAGCAGAGTTTATAAAGAGCTGTCCTGTTAAGCAGCTGAAACAAGCCCCAATAAGTTGTTTCGGAAGGACACTAATGTACTTTAAACAACAAAGACAAAACTTTTGAGATACTGACACACATTCCATTCAAATGAAACAATATTGGTCAGAATTAAGAAAAATTCAAGAAGACATTTTCGTTCATAGGTGTTTGCTGCTACATTAATGGATCTATAATGACTAATTTGTGAATGTATCGAAGTATCTTAAATGCAATTGCCAAGTATGGTATCGGATGCAATTATTGCGAAAGTATCGTATCTGTATCCCAAATACTTATTGCCTGAGTATCCTGTATCGTATCGTGGCACAATTTCAAAGAATCTTTGCCCAGCCCTGGCTAGAGCATATTGGGTGGATTCAGCGCAAACAATGAGGACAGAGATGAAGAAGGGACACGAACACCAGTGCTGTTCTCACAACTAACTTTATTAGCGCTGAAACACATTTTAAAGCACAACCTATAACCACGTGACCACACGCCGATGACTTCAAACAGAGGATAAATGCAAAAGATTAGGACTAACCATGAACAACATGTATCATGTGACAAAACTATTCAAGAATGAAATTTCCCTGTCATGCAGGGCTATTGAAGGCACACTTACACAACTAGGGTCCTTTATGTGAATGTGTAAAGCTTCCATAATTTCTCTGGTAGCCTGATCCGCATGTGCAAAAATACACACTGTGTCTGCAGATATCGCAGTACACCCATGTTCATTACAATGTCTAGCCAGATGTGAATAAGGATTACCTTCTAGTGAGTTCCTTCTAGTGATGTTCCTTCTAGGATGTTCCTTCTAGGATTACCTTCTAGTGATGTTCCTGTAATCTGATATTCAAGCAGCGGCCCGTTTGGCCTATGTAAATGTGGCCACACAAGAAAGGCACCTGGTAAATGTCCACTCTGCATGGAACTATTGAGGACATATGTTCTACCTTGCAAAATTTCTTATCTACATCTGTTCTTTTTTCAAGGAACTTCCTATTAATTATTCCACAAATGTTTTTCATTTTATTTGGGGCTGACAAAAGAACTTTTACGTTGTATCTTCCTGCAACATTTTTTAGCCCATGTAAAAGTTTATGTGCATAAGGTATGACGACAAATTTACCTTTTTTTGTTGGCACTGAATTAGTCTCTATGGTGCGTGTTAATTTTATTCTTTTAATGAGCTTCTGCACATTCATCGTAATGACATTTTCTGAAAACCCTGCCGATCTGAGACGCTCCATTTGTCGTGCAAAACTTTCCGGAATTAAATGAACAGATGTTTTAAACAAAGCCGAGAACAAGCTGGAAAAAGTGATACCATTTTGTACAACCTTTGAATGTGCAGAGTTGAAATTCAGTATTGGTTTGCTGGATCTTGGGCTGTACAGCCAGCACACATTTTACATTTAGCTTAAGATTGACGTCTAAAAATTGTAACTGGTTATTCTGTGGCAATTCGTAAGTGAATTTCAAGCCGTGGCCGCATTTGTGAAAAAGATCGAGTATGTTTTTAACCGTCTGTTGGAAATCTGAATACTTGACAAAGATCAAAAAATCGTTCACATAACATAGCACCTTGATTACTTCGTCACCCAGACTGCTTTCCACATTCCTGTCAACCCTTCCTAAAAAAATATTGGTAAGCACAGGAGCAACTTTTGATCCTATGCAAACCCCTGATTTTTGCATAAAGATATTTCCTTTCCATTCTACACACGTTGACGCTAGGTAGAAAGACAGAATTTCTGGAAACACACCTACTGATACACCACACGCACTTGCAAAGGCCATTTCATTGTTATCCTCAGTGATACATAGTTTTCCATTTTCCATTAAGGCATCATGCGGTATATTATAAGTCTTCTACATCTATGCTGAACATATTACACTGACCAGGGTTAGAAGCGACAAGGAATGAAACGAGGTCATTTGAATTGTGTATAAAAAAGGGGTCTACAACTACCAAAGACTTCAGGTTCCTTTGCAGATACGACGACACATAGTGTTGCCAGCTATCCCTCTCCGTGATTATCGCTCGGAACGGCATGTGAACTTTATGGGCCTTAGCAGCGAAGAATATATTCAAATTAAGTTTCTTAGCCTTGTTTACTGCTGAGGCTAACTTTTCAAGGTTATGGCGGCGAAGTATTGACAGGGCACGTTCCTTAATTTTAGCAGGTTTCTGGTTTACTTGTTTAAAATTCTTCTTAATCGCAGATTTGGCCTTTTCACAAAACACATTTTCTGGCACTACAACAAAAAAACCTTCCTTATCGGAAGCTAAAATGTGATGTTCCTTACTCACTGTGTATCGCACAACGTCTTTTACAGACCTAGCTGCCGAGTTTTTTTGTTCCAGATCGTCCCAATACTTCCACACACTCTTCTATGAAGCGTGGTCTTTCTTCTTCTGTCCTAAGGCGAGTGACTGTCCTGGCCAAGGCTATCTTCTCTGGCGGGCTCAGGCTTGGTTCATGGGCAAACTTCGGTCTGAGACCAAGTGTTCTGTGCTCCTCCGGTAGGCACCCGTCTTCCAGGACCAACACTTTGGCTTCGTCTACCTTGACCTTCTTGGATTTCAGAAGGGAAGGCTGGATACTGTTCCACATTCATTGCGCCAGCGGGTTCGATGTTTTTTGCCACGCCAGGAAAACCCTCCTGCTCTTGCCTTTGTCTTCATGCCAACACGCAGCGCGAAGACAGTCCGTGAAGTATCGGGCCTGGTGCATCCATTCCGCACGCATGATTTTACACATCCTCTTGGTGTGCCCCGTCGAAGGCTGTAGGAAGCCACACAGCATCTGCACTTCACTAGGGCATTGAGCATAGCGGGCATTCCAAGCAAGAATCCTGCTCTTGCAGACGCACACAGCCATCATCGACGCGAACTTACCTGGATTAGATAGGTCATAGCTGTTAGGGCGAATAACAGAGCCCGATGTAATAGAAATATACTGCAGAAGAACTGACATTTGGGCGAGTTGGATTCTGTTGAACATATCGGGTGGATTCAGCGTGAACGAGGACAGACATGAAGAAGGGACACGAACACCAGCGCTGTTCTCACAACTGACTTTATTAATGCAGAAACACATATTTTAAAGCACAACCTATAACCACGTGACCACACGCCGATGACGTCAAACAGAGGATAAAGGCAAAAGATTAGGACTAACCATGAACAACCTGTATCATGTGACAAAACTATTCAAGAATGAAATTTCCCTGTCATGCAGGGCTATTGAAGGCACGCTTACACAACTAGGGTCTTTTATGTGAATGTATAAAGCTTCCATAATTTCTCTGGTAGCCTGATCCGCATGTGCAAAAATACACACTGTGTCTGCAAATATCGCAGTACACCCATATTCATTACAATGTCTAGCCAGATGTGAATAAGGATTACCTTCTAGTGAGCGTTTATGTTCCTGTAATCTGATATTCAAGCAGCGGCCTGTTTGGCCTATGTAGATGTGGCCACACGAGAAAGGCACCTGGTAAACGTCCACTCTGCATGGAACCATCGAGGACATATTTATTTTATTTATTTATTACTGCCAACTTGTTTTACAAGCCATAGGCAGGAGTGGATTGTACAAAAGAACATGTGTTTTACCTTGCAACATTTCTTTTCTTTTTTCAAGCAACTTCCTATCAATTATTCCTCAAATGCTTTTCATTTTATTTGGGGCTGACAAAAGAACTTTAACGTTGTATCTTCCTGCAACATTTTTTAGTCCATGTGAAAGTTATGTGAAAGTTTAGCCGCCAGATACGTCTGTAGTCCCTGAGCTACTGTAGTGCTATATGCAACATTTCTTTTTATTATGCACTCTTAGTATCCAGGTTCACAGTATACACTTCTAGAAAGCACGTGTCTGACATTCATTGCACATATTCTATGTCATTATCATAATTTTACTACGTATATATATTGTCGCAAATTTAGTGTGCTGCATTTTAGGCCCTTTACAGCCACGTTACAGTTAGCCATAGTCATTGATCACACCGATGCATTTACATTTTACATTGTCTTGGCCCTCTATGGCCATTGTAGCCTTTGCGCCATTAAACCCCAATAATAATACAGTAAAATCTCATTACTATGAACATCTGATTAACGGAATCTTCAGATTAATAAATTTTTTGAAATCCCCGCCAAAATGCCTATATTGCCAATGTAAAAAACTTTCAGTACTACGAATTTCAGAATACCGAATATTTCAGATTAACGTACGTAGCTTAACCCCGAAATCAACAAGATGCTTCGTTATTACGAAGTTCCGTGAATGTTTCGGTACGGAAATCACTGAAGCTTACACCTGTCATCATCTGCAGCAGATATGCGCTGGGAAACCAGCCTCAACGGGTGCAGCCCCATCAAGCGTCGACATCAACACGAGCGTCGCCAACCGGTCAAACTAGTCAAACCAAATCAAACAACGTCATAGGCTTAGTCCCGCTGTTGCCGCTGTTCTCACGTTTCCAGTTGCTGTCATTTGGAGCAGCGAAGTTGAGATCGTGTTGTGCGGTCGCTTTTCTGGCAATGAGTTTTCCTGGCCCCAGCATTAAAAAGAAGCGATGCCAGTTTTCGCTCAAGGAAAAAGTGGACATTCTGATGGAGCTGAATGCTGGAAAAAAGCAAGTGGACATATGCAGGGAGCGTGATATCGCGCTGTCAGCAGTGGCAACGATACTGAAGGATTGGGAGAAGATCGTGAAATTACATCGAGAATCACAGCTGGCTCCCTCAAGAAAACGCTTGCGGCTGGGCAACTACCAAACCGTCAACGACGCCGTCCTCACATGGTTTAAGGATGCCAGACAACACGGTGTGCCCTTGTCAGGCCCTATTATTCAAGAAAAGGCACGACAGTTCGCGGTCACTTTGGGCACCTCCGGCTTCGGCGCAAGTGCCAGATGGCTCTATCGGTTCCGGCAAAGGAATGGCATCATGTGGCAAGTCGCGTGCGGGGAAGAAAAGGCGGCCGATGCCGAAAGTGCGATTGCCTGGCGGAACGAGCGCTTTCAGGAAATCGTCGAGTTGTTCGGTCCAGATGACGTTACCAATGCCGACGAAACGGCGTACTTTTATCAGCTGTTACCTGATAAGACAATGAACTTTAAAGGTGAAAGATCCAAGGGCGGAAAAAAATCGCGTCTTCGCGTGTCAGTACTCTTCTGCTGCAACGCCACAGGCACGGAGAAACTCAAGCCTCTTGTTATTGGCAAGTCCGCCAAGCCTCGCTGCTTGAAAAACGTTGTCTCGTTGCCTTGCGACTATCAGGCAAATAAGAAAGTGTGGATGACGCGGGAACTGTTCACACAGTGGCTGCTGCAGTTTGACAACCCTATGAAGAAGAAACAAAAGAAGGTTCTAATCGTTGATAACTGCTCGGCACATATGGTGAACGTGCGTTTGAGCAATGTGCAGCTTGAATTTTGCCCCCAAAATGTACGTCTTTGCTCCAACCTTTAGACCAGGGCATAATAAGATGTGTGAAGGCCAAATTTCAGAAGCGACTTATGCAGCGCCTTCTCATTAACATACGACTGAAGCTGCCCACGGAGGTCAACATCCGTCGAGCCGCAGAAATGCTGACAGGGTCGTGGTGGAACGTCAAGGCAAGCACCATTAGCAACTGCTGGCGAAAGGCAGGTCTTCTCGAGACTTCGCTTACGCCGCAAGACTGCGAGCCTACGCCACGAGACTGCAATGACGAAGCGGAGCTCGACCCAGAGCGGAGCTCGACTCGTGGGACCCGCGGTTAGAGGTTCTGCTTGTTAGCACTTCGGACCTCGTGACGAAGACCATCGCTGGACGACTCTTTGTACTCGCGATCGAGCATGACGTTCTTTGAAACATCGGGCACCGCGGCCATGCACACCGCCACTGAGCTCACTGCTCGAAGTCGTGGCTAGGCCTAATTCGCTCTAGTTACGGCTTTTTCGCGAAAGCGAAGAAGCTGCAGTGTGCTCCGTCACAAGCAACGAATTGCATCGCCCGCTAGCTCCTCGGAATCGTGGATGGGCACTTGACGCATCGGCAGTGGACCCCCCCGGCCAAAGCTCGTTGCACAGCGACTGCCCAGAGCACTGGTGGCAGCGGCTAGCAGCTTCGCACGTCGCTCCCCAAAATGCAAGACCAAGCACGGTGCACGCCGATTTATCGTTGTTATATTTATTTTCCATTAAAAACTGCTATATTTAATTTCCGGAGGTTCGAATAGTTCGAATAGTGAAATTCCGGTGCAAATCGAATAGCAAACACTATTCGAAAAATGTTCGAAAGTTCGAATATTCGCACACCCCTAATAAAAAAAATTGAAAGACAAAGAAAGAAATAGAGTGAGAGAGAGATGGAAAGAAACATACAGAAAGTATAGAAAAATCAGAAAGCTAGACAAAAAGAAAGAAAGATAGAAATAGAGAATAAGAAGAGTTAGAGAAAGAAAGAGGAAGCAAGACATAGAGAGTGAGAGAATGAAAGGGGAGAAAGAAATAGAGACAAAAAAAGAAATAGAAACAAACAAAAAGAGATAAAAAGAAAGAGAAACAAGAAAAAACGGCCAGCTCTGCTCTTTCTTCAGGCTTCGCACTACTAGTGCGAAGCTGCCTTGCTTTTCTTTGTTAGGCACAACCTTAAAGGCCAACTCCGGCGATTTTTTGGCCATGTCAAAGTAATGGTGCTTTTATGTTCCTGAGACGCTCCTGTCACGAGCCCGATAGCAGAAATACTCGGCAAATTGGAGAATAATTTTAAATAAGCAAAAAAGCGCAACACCGAAACCGAAACCCAACCGAGTGTACTGTCTACGTATGACGTAGATGTTGTTACGAACGAACCGGAAGTGGTGCAAGGCATGCCGGTCACGCTGGCGCGGAGTATGAAAACTGTGACAGCCGGGACGAGCAGGCGCACAGTGGAGAGGTGAGCACGCCGTGCATCAGCTGTAATGTCTGCGACTGACAGTGCCGCGTCTGATACTGACAGTGTCCCGGCCAGCACAGCAGACGCTCGCTGTAGCGGCCGAAGTTTGCGGTACCCTTGGCTGCGTCACTTCTGCCGCCTTCCCAATACTGACGTCACAGACGCAATGTTGCCAATAATTGTGGGAAGCCAGGAGGGCGTTTGCAGACAATCTAAAATTCATTTGCAAACAATCTGCGCATGTCTCAAGCCTGTAATTTGGCATAAGTGACGGAAATGTGCAAAGGAACGTACCCAGCAAATTTCATTGAGATCTATCGACCTCGAAAAATCGCCGGAGTTGGCCTTTAATGAGAACAAACAGGCGATCAAGCCAAGGAAAGTATAGGGGACTTGAATGTGAAGAAATTAAAATGGACGAAAAGCCAGCTTTGCAGGAGTGTGTTTAACTGGGCTGGTTGGTACATGATTAAGGCGAGAGCAAACAGCGCTAAACACGGTACGGAGAAGAAGAACGACAGACACAATCAGCGCTTGTGTCTGTCGTTCTTCTTCTCCGTCCCGTGTTTAGCGATGTTTGCTCTCGCCTTAGCCAACTTTGCACTGGCAGGGACCGAACCTGGAACCTTCGTATAACGCGTCAGATGTTTTACCAATTGAGCTATGGCGGCGATTGTTATCCTGTCCACTTTACAGGGTATATATGTGTATGCAAACCCTGGGAGTGTTAGTCAGTGCCACTCGTAGTCATGACAGTGAGTGCGGAACACTTTTTTTTGCCTGCTAGCGTCACATAGCACGTGATCTTTTTTTACGAGCTGGCAGCTGACCATATAACCCATCACATAATACCTGAAGGCATCAAGTCTGCCAGAACAAGACTCGTTATGAATAAATGAAAAGAGGGAAATTTCAAGGCTCGTTCTCTTTTTTTTGTAAGGCATGACCTTTATGAGAATCCACAGACAATCAAGCCTTTTTATAGAAGACGTTATTTGTGGTACTTATGTTATAAATATGAAGGAAAAAATGACCAGGCCTACGTGGAACACGCCGCACAGTCACAGTGAAAGCTGGAAGAGCGGCCTTTCTAGAGCCTGTTGGAAGCTCTGTTGGGGCACCTAATACAAGTATACTTGCAATGTACCCACTATGCTATAAATCATCATAGTTTTTGTGAAGTAGGGAACCACCCACTATGCCATTATTCGTCATTCTGCGGAGAAGCGTGGCATCCGCTACACTTCTGTAAGACATTATGTGCACTTTTTTTGTGCTGTGGCTGATGACGATGAAGAATTCAGGGTTCTCCCCACGGTGGTCGGCGGTGGTTTCGTCGTCCACCTCTCCAGCCGGCCGTCCACCACCGCCCACCCCTCGGGGTTCAAGCTTGCTGTACTCGGGGAAAGCTGGAAGCTACGAGCATGAGACGCTGGCTCCTGTAAGCACGAACCGAAAACGCAGGCCGGGAAGGAAATGTTCAATGAATGGACCCGTCAGTGGCTGGAGAGAAAAGTGACGGTCAAAGAATGCGCTCTTCACAAAAGAACAGGAGAGCGCACGGTGACATCTCCTTCCCTTTACTGGCTAGGCTTGGCTGGCATGGCGTTGGCTTGGCTGCGCCTCCATGCAGCTAATGCAGCTTCGGCATTCGGCGCGCCGATACCGATTGTACCGAAACGTTGGCTCGCACGAGCTCGTCGTGCGAGCCAACGTCGTGCGAGGCAACGTCGTTGTTGAGGGCCTCTATTCGCAACGTTGTCGCTGCTTTCTTTCTCAACTTTATTTATTGTTTTCTCAAGAAGCTGAATTTTCCTATTTGCATAACATCACTAGTAAAGACAGTGCCTACATGTTCGGCGTATATGTAGATTTTTGAAACATTCGTGGTGTGGTGCCACTGAACGTCCCATCTTCATAACCTTGTCAATCCAATCCGCTCCAAGCAAACGAGGCAGGCGCACGCGCGAACAAAAGCCTCGTGGAATTCGTAGTCGTTCGTTCAGTCGTTCAGTTGGTTCAGTGCGCGGGAGATGGCTGCGAGAAAAAAGGCGGCGCAGCCTTCTCTGCTTCTCGAAAAGCTACCGAAGAAGTGACCAGTAGTGATCCGCTAGAACAAACTAGGCAGCCGGAAGTACCCGACGTGGACGCTGTTGAGCCCCTGACATCGCCTGTGTCTCAGGGACTGAAATCCAGTGCGCATGATGGCGGCAGTTCAACCTCAAGCGTTGAAGCAACGTGTGATGAGCCAAATGCTTGCGAAGTCGGCAAGCAGGCAGCAGTGTTCAATCAACGCATCTTGGATACGTGACCATCCCTGGCTTTTTTATGACAACATCAAAGGTGGGATGTTTTGCAAGCTGTGCATAAAATAAAAGAGGCCTTTAGAGAAGCCCGTATGGAATGAAGAACCATGCAAAAGGATACGGCTGGACAGTGTTCGTAAACATGATGCGTGCCAGACGCACCGCGACGCCGTCGCGCTTGAGGCAAACAGCAAGGTGGCCGTGTTGCCGCTTGAGAAAGTGCAGTGCCCGGTCTCCCTCAGCACCATTAGGCAAGCATTCGCATCAATGTATTACTTGTGCAAACACCGGATACTGCACCCAACGAACTTCGAGCCGCTTCTCGGTCTGCTGTCTCTGCTTGGCCTTGATGTGAAAGCACAAATAACAGCCGGAAAGAATGCTACGTACTGTAGCCAGAGATCAATTCAGGAGATGGTCACCTGCCTGTCGGATGTCATTGAAGATAAAATCCTTTGTGAAGCATGCCTGGGAAGGCAGAAATAAAGTCTTCTCATATTTTGTAATTGTGCTTGAACATCTGCTGTTGCGTTGTCATTATTCGTTTCATGCTACTAGGACATTGCACCACACAGCGCCAAATGACTCACGAGCCTGAATATTGTCCTGGTTGCGCTAATATGAGCTAGAAATAGGGGCAGTGTTGGCCACCTGCAGTCTGGACATCATCCAATTTAATCCAGACGCGCAGAAAAGCTCTATCTTAGAACCCAAAAACTTTTTTTTTTTCTGCTGGTTTCGGTGCTTATCTACATGGACACTTGAAGATTAAAGCGGAAGCTCCATGTAAAACAATGTTGACAACATGCCGCCAGTGTAATCAGTGGAAACATTTGTCTGCCATCAAACCCTCCCAATTTTCTCGTGATACTCCCAAATTTTGAGCAATCCTCCCGATTATACGGGCATGGCCATAAATTTCCCAAGAAACAGACCTAACCCCACCACGAAAAAAAAAGAGCAAAGGACAGTGGTTCCAAAATTTCCTGGCCTTGTTCCATCGTGTGGAGAATGCTTAAGTCTTTTTTGCCGCAGTACAATCCTGCCCTGTGGAAAAGCATACTAAAATTGGGAAGGTGCCACTAGTACAAGCTGCCAGGGGACACACCACATTTTGTTCCTCAATTAAACACGTGTAAATATGAGCACAAGTAGGATCGGTGCTGCAAAAATTACTGGCAGTCGTTCAGAGCTGTCTACGACGTTTCTGTGGCCCTGAGAAACAAAAAATAAAACGTACGTCAGTTTTCTTTTTTTTTTTTTTTTTGCCACCCCTGTTCGCCCTTGCTTTATGAATCTCCCAAATTTCATGGTCATCAGGTTTACATTAGCAGGTCAAATGATTTGAGAGGTGCTGCAAATGGTGTTGTGAACGTTGCCATTGCTTGCATTGTGGGGTGGTTCAACACGCTGTTTTTGTTGAGGTGGCAGAGCTCACATGCACGGGTTAGCTGATGTTGAATGGTTTGCATATCTTTTTGTATTCTTCTCTAAAAATAACCTTCTTTGTTACACTGCTCCAAATTTGAGATTTAGCAGTTGGAGAATGCAGTTTTTTTTCTGTAACCTGCTACAAATCAGGATTTTCCTGCTCTAAAAGCAACATTTTCCTGCTCCAAAAATTTCTACAAATCATATTTTGACTGTTGCACCCCTATTCCTGCCTTATCGTTGGTGGCTGTGTTAGTTCCAGGATAAACTCTACTGTTCGCGTTGCGCGCTAAAGCTTATCGGAACAATGTAAAATAATCAAGAATGTTCCCAGACATTCCAGCACGGTGCACGCAAGGCATTGGTTACACATGTAAAGAGTCAATTACATGAAAATAGAAAAAGAGGCGCGCGTGGAAGTGTAGCATATTTTTCAGAGTTTGCAAGCTGCAAATAATGATGATCATTGTGGTACACATAACAGTGTACAAGGCTAGACATTTTTTGGTTTTCCGCATTTGTGTATGCTTGTCTGTATGGCCCACATATGCACATGGCTTGGTGAATTGCAGTTGAGAACACTTTATCTGTTGAGTAAAGTAAACTTCTTGCCTGGGATGGGACCTCAAAGGGGATATAGATGCGAAGTCTTTGTGATGAACGATATTTTATGAGTAGCAAATGCGGGATTAGAATGGTCAGGAACTGCGCGATTGATGGAACACAAGAAGTAGTAGTACACAGGACAAGCGCGACGTGTGTACTACTACTTCTTGTGTTCCGTCAATCACGCAGTTCCTTACCATTCTAATGTCATACCAACTAGCCCCCCAACGCACTTTACTCAAATGCGGGATGCAGGAGGCACTGAACATGGAGGCCATGGCAGCGTATGCCGAGGAGGCTGCACTGGATGGGGGTGCCATCATCCTTATCCCGCAGGTACGTCTGCAGCCAAGGTGCATTTCTTAGCATGCTGTGGTGGAAGAAGGGCACAGGACGGGCACAATGTGGGGCAAACACGCACTGTGTGCATCTCAAAAGATTTTTTTATCAAGAGGCAATACTGAAATGGCAAGGGCTCTCCCAGCCAAGTTATATTATCTTTTTATGTTGTTTGTGGGAGTGTGTGCCTTATAAACTCACATTTTGGCATTTCTTTCATTTTACACCTGCACACAGAGACATTCTAGATGTATGCTCCCAGGACGCCAGCACGGAGTGGCACTGGTAACAAAAATATTCTATACATTACTCTAGACCTCACGAAGCTCCAGGCTTGCATAGCTGCCTTCCGCCTAGCGTGCATTTTCTGTGACACGTTAGGGAATTATAAGAAAAGTGGGCGAAGCATTAAGGGCAGAGAGTGGCACATTGTGCAAGCAGAGTATGCTGAGGGAGCTTTGTTCCTGTGATGACATTGCCAATGTTTACGGTGCCACTTCTCGTTTGCAAGGTTGATAATCAACTGCATGACATTTTACTGCTAGTGAAAACACCACACACAAGAAAGACACCAACACAACAACATGGGCGGCACTTCCAGCTGATTTATTTCGCGCATGAAACAGAGCGTATATATACATTCAGCAACACTGCCTAATCTAGCCAGCTTTCAAACAATGTAATCTCAGAAGACCGCATCTGTATCGTCGTGTCACTGATACATTCACCACCCAACTTAGTAATGTAAAAGGCTTCCAATAACTCACGTGATGTCTGATGCTTGCTTTTACCCAGAATCCTGACCTCGTGAAATCACAGTCCCCATATTTTAAAGGTTTTTAGATGTGTTGATGAATTTTTAATAGTTTTTAACCGACTTGGCTTACTGGAGCATTATGACAGTACTTTAAACCTATTTAGACTGCATGGAAAAGGATTTCATTTTACCCATGACTGCTCCAGAACTCTTTACAGTTTTTGGACTTATGTTTAACTTTTCATAATAACCATGTTTGCTGGCAGTACTCGCCTCGTGCAAATAAGGGGTTGGTTCCGTACGATTCAGCCACCTCCACGTTGGTATAGCGGGATGTTGCTATGCTCTGCCTGGATTCTGCGCTAAAGAAATTGTGCATTCACAAGGCGCAGGCTGCCTTTGACAGACAAGTTAGGCACCTTATTATGGCAGGCTTCCCTGGCTTGTTGTTAGCGTCAGTGGGGGAACCCTCCTGCAGAAGATAAAAGGCAACAAGGAACCGGCAGTAGCAAGCACAGCTACCAGGACCGTACGATCTGCAGTGGTTCCTTATATTCACGTGGTGACCCACAGCCTCAAAAAGGTGGCAAGCAGGTATGATGTCCCTCTTATTTTCTCTGCCCCCGTGAAGCTGTCTCAGCTCTGCCCTTGCACCACCGGCGAGGGAACCGCACCCTGTGGTGTAAAACATGCTACGACTTACACCAAATGGGAGACGGGAGTTGTCTGTCAGATCCCCCTGATGCGTGGCAGGTACTATGTAGGACAGACTGACCACTGTCTTAATGTACGAGCCAGGGAACACAACCAAAATCTAAAGAAAGAAAAGACTTGCGCATCTTCCTACGCACTGCAAAGTCTGCAAATGCGAACCACGATTTCATGAGGCCAGGATTCTGGGTAAGAGCAAGCATCAGACAGCACGTGAGTTATTAGAAGCTTTATACATTACTAAGTTGGGTGGTGAATGTATCAGTGACACGTGGATACAGCTGCAGTCTTCGGAGATGAGATTGTTTGAAAGCTGGCTAGGTTAGGCAGTGTTGCTGCCCATTCTGCGCATGTGCATGTCACATGTCTACGTACGCTTTGTTTCACGCGTGAAGTAAATCACTTGGAAGTGCCGCCCATGTCGTCGTGTTGGTGTCTTTCTTGTGTGTGGTGTTTTCACTAGCGCCAAAATGTCATGCAGTAAGCAATACTAACTAGGCCAAAAAGACGTTCTCCTCAAGTTGATAATCCAGTTTGACTGCTTCAGTGCATTATTTGCCGAGCTCAGGGCTTATTGCTCAAAAGATGCTAGCCTTGTTCGCAACATCTCTCTCCTGCATGATGATAATTGCTTGCAAAATAAGTGAAAGGTTGTCAAGTTTAGCATTGCCACCTCTACAGCTACTCATGCTAGTCACTTCATGCATGGTGAGAGAAGCACTGCAGTGGGCGTTTGTATGACGCACACGGAGCACTATGTATGGAACTATGCGATAGGGCGCATGCTCTCCATCTACCCCGCTCCAGAAACGAGGAGGAGAGGTTTTTCTCTCTGTTTGAAAAGCTGTTACTTTGCTACAGCAACTACCCTCTTTCGTGCAATACATGATTTCAAAAATGTGTTACAAACTGCATATTTTGACCACTAGCACGAGCAGCAGTTTCAATTGATTGCCTCATTCTTGCTTTGTGGCAGAAGCAAAAGTTGGTTATATTGTAATCTTGGATAGTGGTGATTTCCCATGCATTGAACTTGAAGCAGCACAAAAGTGCATCATTTCATCAAATGCAGTGGGAACGTGTGACAGGAAAAAAAACCAAGCAGATCCCGTGCATTGTGGGAATCGTTGTAATGCTAAGCAGTCAGCAAGGAGCTGCATATGCTGCATTGTTTGGCTTTGATACGAAATCAAGGCATTCATGTCACGACATGTAATTTACTATCACATGTTTGCAATGTATGCATGCACATTCTGGTACATACGTTGGGACGTCTGCACAGGAGTGTGAATCGGCAGCCCATAAGAGGTTATATGTAGCTGCAAAACAGAAAAGAGCAATCGTGCAGCAGTTTTCCAATCACTGAAGTAAAATACGGTGGGCTCTCGATAATTCAAACTCGAAGGGACCTCATGTCTTTGTTTGGATTATCACAAGTTCTCATATCAGGACAACGTACCGACTAGCATTGTGATATTTATTGTTTCTCAAAGCAGCAGCAACATCATAGACAGACAGCTCTGCATGATTGAGAAGTACGGACTGCTGGGCGAGTTGGTAACTCATCTTAAAGGAGTCCTGACACAAAAATTTTCGCCCCGCGTTTTTTTGCTGCAATGTGTTGCTGGGGGCCTGTTAGTCATAACACGGCACATCGTTTGCTGCAGCGCGCGACAGGTAATTAATTATAAGCTCATCATTACCGACACAGCCTCAGTTTCGGTTTGACAGAGCTCCAAAAACGACAAGCCGCCGGGTGCAACTATCACCACCTAGCGAGTGAAACGCTCGGTCACGTGAGCACACAGAACAGTGACGCATTTCCGCACGGTCTGTCGTCGTTGGGCTCATCGTCGTCTGATGGCGACGATTTTCTTGCGGCGGGGATGGAAGAAATTTTCGACGTGGCGAATCACTTCAGGTTTGACCCGCTGGCGAGGAGCGATTCGTCGGGAAGCGCGTCAAAACAGAAATGGCAGCTACGACGTCATCATAACTTGTACCGGCTGCAACGGTTACGTAGGGGAAGTAGGGGGGTCACCTCGGGTCACCTCCGAGGGTGTCAATGCACTAGGTGTGCCCTATAATGCTGGATCGCGCTCGCGAACTTCAAAATTCATATAAAATACCTTCCAAGCTTTATTCGCTGTCGATATTTTGCAGATGGTACACGCACGTACATGGGAATCGATCCAGCAGGCTATCTCGGCCGCGAAATTTTGTGTCAGTACCCCTTTAATGCTGTGGTGCGCAAAGGAACGAAAACACGAAGGAAGGCAAACGAAATACGGCACAAACTATCAACTGAAAATTTATTGAAACACCAAACATATATATATGCGCTTAGATGACCCCGTGTTAAAGACACATTGTCAGTAAAGTTTTAGACATCATTATTAAACAACCGCATGACACCAGTATGCTGCGACAAAAGCGACTTTAAGAAGTGTTTGACAGGCAATATACCAAGGCCAGACACCCTCGGTCCTATCTTTTTTTTTGTTGTTGTTGTTGTTGTTGTTGTTTCCTTTCTCAGTCAGTATGCAATTGCTGGTGTGCGTGGTTTGGCTAGTTTAGACGTTTTGTAGGCAGGCAGTTGGCTTTATTTGCGATTGCTAGTTACATAAAAACGCGGCCATTCAGCTAGAACAAAGGCGGCAGATATTTCCAGGCATGGGCAAGCAAAGCATTTTGAATTAACCAAATTTGTGCAATGGGGCAGTTAGAATTAAGCGGCTTCGAACACATAGCGGACCAACAAAAAATGTGATTTGTTTGAATTATCGAGAGTCTGCTGGATCTGTTTTATTTGAGCAATGCTAGAAAAATGGTTGTGATTACCAGAGATAAATTTGGCTGCTCTATGTGCATATGGGGTAGTCCTGATATGGTGATAATGTGTGTGAAGCTAGTCCGCCTCTTTCATTTTCCTGTGCTGCCCTCTGCCGTTCTGGTAGAAACTGCGACAACCGGTATTGCCAGAAGCAAAGCCTCCGCGATTGAGAGATGTTTCGCGACTTTTCCGCTAGGGGAAAGCGCATGCGCCGGGGCGTCGTGAAAAAGGTGGATTCTAGTTGCAGATGAACGTAGGCTAGATAGCTTAATTTCCATACATCAGTAGCTGAGTCATGCAACTTTCTACGCTGATAACTAGAGACCGGATTTTTAGGCATTAAAAAAGCGTGTTTTAGGCGCGAAACATAGGCAGGCAAAACACATTTTAGGCCTGCAAAGTCGTAAATGTAGGTACAATGAATTTTTACATAACTGCAAATAACTTCAAAAGAAAATGTTATTGTTTATGATTGCACAAGGGCGCCAACAGTAGAACATAGCCGTGCAATTGCCCTTTTTCCTGCACGGTTCACAGAATATGGTCTCTCCTTTTGTTCTGTAGTATGGTGAATCAAGTGTCCACTGTCGAATCAACACACTCCTGGGTGTCTTTCTTTTCGGTATGACTTGAGAAAGGAAGAACAGGAGCAGATAGCCAGACTGCTAAAAGACCAGAAGCGACGGATGCCTCCGATTGGCCGGGTCAAGCCACGTTGGTACAATTTCTCCCATGTCGGTGAATACCTTAAAAAGTAAATTACAAACAAAGCGAAAGCCACCTGAACACCACATTTTCTTTCTTCCTTTGCTCTGTTTGCAGTTTCGCATTTGCCAACCGCTTGTGCCATGTCAGTGCGGCGGCGTATGCTGGCCAGTGCATACCATTTCACTACGGCTAGCGGTTGTTTTCCGGAAGTTGGCTGAGCTAGAGGATTAGGTCGAACCCCATAGAGTTCCAAACAGTCAGTGTTGCCTGGTAACATGAATAACGGTCTCAAACTGCACTTGAAATTGAAACTTGAGGCTAAATAGTGTTCATAGAGGCCCCGATTTTGAATAGGCATTTATGGGCACTTACAGGCATTTAGGCACAAATGCCAAAAATAGGCATTTATAGGCACTATAAAAACACTATAAAAGCCCTTCTTAACCTCTAATTCATGCTCATATATCCAATTGGGGTGATAGGAGCACAAGGAACAAAATAGGCATTTGCCTAAAATCCGGTCTCTACTGATAATAGAGAGGCTTGGTAGTTTTCCAAGTAATAGTTGCTACGTGCGTAGCCCAGGAAAAATTTTATGTAAAGTAGATGCCAATATATTTGTTCAATAGGTCATTACAAATTGCGGTATTATTTACCAGATAGTGAAGATTGACTTAGTGCATTACTAACTAAAATTAATTAACTAGGATTTAGAAACATCTGCCATGTTTCTCACCATTTATAGATTAGATAAAGGTCATTTTGGAGAGCGAAATTATCACTGAAACATTGAATAGTCTGGTAGGTAACGCAATTTCAGCAGACGACTTGACTGAGAATGATATGTAAACAGGTATGGCATTATTGTACAGTGCTCAGCACTCGTCCAGTGTTGTGAGTCCAGTTTTCTTTGTTTACATTTTTTTTGTGCTTTTTGCTTTCATAATGCAGCGAAGACAGCTTGCATGTGCACCTACTATTATTGTTTACAGATGCTTTATCCTATGGGACATGCGAGTTACAGCAACATGTCTTTTATGACCGTACCAACATTAACTGTTGAGTGCGGTACGAGTCATGGCCCAACTATGAATCTCAGCCAATTTGCCCAAATTGCAGTGTCCTGTTGCACTGGCACCCGTTGCTTGTAGGCCTGGTTCAGGAAGAGCTTCTTTCTTTAGTTGAATCTGTTTTTCCAATGTGGTGCAGGAGGATGGGCAGCCTGTGCTGCTTGGGGAGGCCCTGGTGGGTGGTGGCTCCCAGCTGGTGCTTGGTCAGCTGCAGCCACTGCAGATTGAAGATGCCCCATTGGTGTTTGCCCCGGTTGCCAGCACTGAGGGCTCCTTGGTGGCCACACCTGCCATGGTCAGCGAACCCTCACCACAGCACGAGGAGGCAGCCAGCTCTCTCAGGTATATTGCACCAGATACTCCTATGCTCATTCACAGCGTTGCAGTGACCTTGTGCGGCAGGCGTGACATCACGCCACCTGATCCGCTCGGAGCCTTGCCTCGACAGTACCACGTGACCGGGCAATGGTAAACCCTACAGATGCCCACGTGCTCCTTTTCGTGCCTTTCCGCTACCCTCAGCGCTCGTCGTGACGTCACCTGTCTGATTACAGTGAAATCTCGATACAACGAATTCGAAGGGACCGCGTAAAATCGTTCGTTATTTTGAAATATCGTTGCAGTGAAAACATAGAAAATTCGCATTAAAAATCGTAAATGCAACAAAAGGAGTCGCCTACCTTTGCTGGGTACACATCCGCAAACGCATGATTTTATGACGAGCGTGAAAAGAAACAAAACGCGAAGTATTCCGGAACGAGTGCACGTTTATTTGAAAAAGTTGGTGATCTTGGCCGGGCGGGTGCTGCTCAACTGCTGCAGGACGAACGCTTTGAAGCTGTCCACATTCTTATGCTCGGCTTCGGTGGCATCGCTGCACCTGCCAAGGTTAGTGCGCATCTTTCGCACGCATTCCATAATGTTGGCATTGGAAAGCTTCATGTTGGCTCATGGGCACGGTCTCAGCGTTGTCTTCGCCATTGGCATCCTCGTCGCTGTTATCACCACGAACAGCGCTGACGATGTCATTGGTCGTCAGTTTGGCTGACGTGCATGCTTCGTCATTGCACTGCACATAGTCCTTGAACGTCACCGAGGCATCCATCGCGAGTCTTTGTGACTTCTTGCCACATGCCACTCGCGTCGCTTTCTTCGCTGGCTTGTTCACTTCCAGCTTCAGATGGAATTATCACCAAGCCTGCTTCCTCCAGCAGTTTTGGATGGTGGTGGTTGAAATGCTCCACCAGGCCCCGGTAACTATTTCTGCGGCCTGTCGCACATTGATGGAGGTAGGCAGCTTCATCCGAAGATTTATCAGCAATCGCTGTACGAGGCGTGTCTGGTAATGGGCCTTGACGCTTTTTATGATGCCTTGGTCCAGTGGCTGGAGCAAGGAAGTACAGTTAGGAGGTAAGAATTCTAGCTGCACATTTGTCAGCCTAACAATAACAAGATGCGCCGAGCAGTTGTCGGCGATAATCAGGATTTTCCTGCCTGCGCTCCTCATCTGATCGTCCACCTTCAGTAGCCACTCGGAGAACAACTCTCTTGTCATCCATGCACGTGAATTAGCCCGATAATCGCATGGCAATGAAACAACGTTCCTCATGCAGTGAGGCTTCTTGTACTTGCCACTCACCAAGGGTTTCAGCTTCTTGGTGCCTGTGGTGTTGCAGCATAACAACACCGAAATCCGGACTTTGGACTGCTTGCCGCCTTCGCAGCTGCTCCCCTTAAAATGCGTGGTTTTATCAGGAAGCATTTGATAGAAAAACGCCGTTTCGTCTGCAGTGAATACAGTCGCTGATCGTTTATCGGACTCGGCGGGAACCGCAGAAAAGTCCGAATAATCGAGAGTCCAAAAAAAAAAAGGATTCACCCGAATAACAATCACCGACCATTCATTCAGACTCGGCGGGAACCACCGAAAAGTCTGAATAATCGAGAGTCCGAAAAAAAGGATTCACCCAAAAAAGAGCACTTTTATTGGCCCAATGGCCGGAAAAACTTGTCTATGCGGGTCTGCACACACGTACGCTTACGCGCGACCAAGTCTGCTTGTATCTCGGCCAGGGTCTGGCCATCGCTGTATGCAGACAACAGCACTGTCACGGCCTGTGCTAAATCCACATTTGATGGCTGTGGTGTAGGCAGTGTGTCATCGTCGGAGTCGCTGTCCACCTGCACCGGCTCAAGGGCCTGGCGAACAATCTCATCATCATCCAACTCTGCACATGGCAGGCTGGCACTGTCGAAGTTTGCGAACTCCTCAAGCGTAACCGCCCCCACATCGACACCACTAGCACGGAGGTCGTCCAAAATGTCCGCTGCTGCGGTAGGCGGACTCTCAACCGCGGGGTCCAGGTCTGTGGCACTGTCCTCATCCCCACTCTCATTGTTGACAAATCCTGCATGGCAGAAGCAGTGGCGGATTGTTTCTTGAGTCACCGCCTTCCAGGCATCGGACAAGATGCTGATGGCCGACAGCACATCCACGACGTAGCTCTTCCCACTGTCGACGCATAAGAGCACACGATTCAGGAGGCGCGATCGGTAATTCACTTTCAAGTTTTTAATCACGCCCTGGTCCATGGGCTGCAACAAACTTGTCGTGTTTGGCGGCAAAAACTCCACGGTGATTGCTCCACGGTGATGTGCCCGTGGGCACCGCAGTTGTCGACGAACATCAGTACCTTGGGGTTCTGTTGTTCGTACCGCCGGTTGAGTTTCCGAAGGTACTGTTCGAAAAGGTATTGCGTGATCCACGCCTGGTATTCGCTTTATACCAGACAGGAGCGATTTGATGCCTTTAAAACATCTCTGACGTTTTGATTTCCCGATGATGAGGAACGGAAGTTTCTCCGTTTCCGTCATGTTGCCTCCCACAACAACTTGTTGCCTCTCCCCGTGACAGGGTTAGCCGGACAAAACAAGAGTCTTGTCGGGCAGCATTTTGTAGAAGAGGCCAGTCTCGTCACAATTGAAAACGTCTTCTGGTGCGTACTGGCGCAGCATTGCACATAGCTTGTCGGCGCGGTAGTTAGTCACAAGGGTTTGGTCAACCGAACCACTCTCGCCGCGCAATCGTTCGAAGGCCAGATCGTACCTTTTCTTAAAGTTACGTAACCAGCCATCACTGAACTTGCAGCTGGTAATACCCATGCGCAGGGCGAGCGTCTCTGCTTACTGTTTTAGCAGATCGCCAGACACAGGTATTTTCCTAGTTACCGTGGCACTCAACCACAAGTTCAGCGCCTCTTCAAGCTTCGGGTGGCTGCCGTCACGGAAATTTTTCTGCGTTTCTGCAGACGCTTTTTCTGCAGACTCCAGAATCTTCTCCTTCTGCTTCAGGTAGTCCAAGACGATTTGCTTGGAAATCGAAAACTCCCGAGGAACTTCAGACTGAGGTCAGCCGCCTTCCACCTGGCGAATAACCGCAGCTTTCTTCGCCATCGTCAGCGTCCTGTAGTTGCCGCGTTGGCCGCGTTTCTTCATTAATCCCGACAGCGCAGATGCAACGGGTTGCTCCGGAGCCTTTTCAGCAGCTCGCACGCCAAGGAACACACAAGACAGCGAGACACAAAGCGCGAGATGCGAATCAGGCCTAGCCGCAGAAGCAACTGACAACGACGCTAACATGCAACCCACTAAACCTCGAACCCCTAATCCTCAAACCAAATGCCACAGCGAGTCGACTCCGAGCGTGGCTTGGCTTGGCCGCAGTAGACCTTCAATGGATACCTGACTGGCTAAAGCTAAAAGGCAACCATTACATGTAGCCAACAAACATGGCCTTCGAGATCGGCAATTTTTTTTGCGTGAATTTTGACGCTGCCACGCCATCCATCGATAGCCAGTTCAACATTTCAGTGCTGGCAACCTAGAAAACATATTGTAAAAATTGCTGACAGCGTGTCATGGCGTACGCCGTTGCACCCGGTCTGTTGGTCAGAGTCCGAAAAATCGAACGGCGCACTGTGGGGCGTCCGAATTTTCGGTCGCGAGTTTACATTGCTTCAATGGGACGAATGGCGGTGTCACGAGGATGTCCGAATAAACAAGCATGTCCGAATTTTCGGCGTCCGAATAAACGGTCGGCGACTGTATATTATCTTCGGAGTATGAAGCGACAATTTCGCAGAACTTTTCGCCCCTCCATGCAGCAGTGCTTGCTGTGTCTGCCGCCTTCTCTCCACCAAACATCACTTGCCAGGTGATTCCATTTCTTTCACGGAAACAATGAAGCCAGCCCGCGCTTGCTTTGAAGCCCGTGATGCCCAAAGCGTCAGTGAATTGCTGGGCTTTTTCCTGTAGCATGGGTCCTGACACTGGCACATTTTGCAAACGTGCGTCCTTGAACCAAGTCAGCACTGCAGCATCCACGTCTTGAAAGTTCCCAAGTCAGAGCCGTTTTCTTGACGGTGCGAGTTGGGATCCTCAGTGCAGCTGAATGACCTTTTGTCGGTCCTTCAGGATGCTTGCAACAGTCAGGGCTGGACAAAGATACATTGAAATTGTATCGCGATACGATACAAGATACTCGGGCAAGGAGTATTTGAGATACAGGTACAAGATACGTCCGGAATAATTGTATCCGATATGATACTTCCCAATTGTATCTTAAGATACTTCGATACATTTGCAAATTTTCTGTTATAGATCTATATAATGAAGCAGCAAAGACCTTTGTAGAAATGTGTTTACTTGAAAGTTTCTTAACTGCAACCAACTTCGTTTAATTTTGACAAAATACCTGTTTGTATCACAAGATACAAACTTTCTTGCTCAAGGTATATTAGTTTCATTCCTAAGCAACATATTCGGATCTGTAATTTGTGGGTGTCTTGGCTCTACTTGGCAACCAGCTAGCAGGTTGCCATCTACTTGCAAGAACGTCATTAAGAAGCCTCCGCACAATTACGCAAATACCCTGTGCAATCTTACCTTGTCCGCAAGCATATTTTTGTTTTCGTAATACCGCATCTACAAACAGGTGTAAAGCAGCAACAACGTTGGTAGCGATATTGTTTGTGAGGCATCGTGTGAAGACGATGAACTACACAGTCGGCACTCACAATTAATTGAGGACATAAAACTGCAGTGATTTTTCATATTTTACTTATCTGCTTGCGTAAAGCGTTCGCTGGAAGCATATTGACTAACGTGCACTCTTGTACCATTTCTTCGAGAGAACTTGAACCGCCAGGAGATGCCTCAGACGTGTTAGAGAGGCACAAAGCGCCGCAGGTTATCACTGCTATTCACACTATTGCCACTTCTGACTCTGCTACCTACAGATTTTTGACAAGAAGAATACTTTAAGGTGACCTAGACAAAGGAAAACCAATATATTTAAGTCAAATAGCAAGGTGGTTCCGTACTACAGTCAAACCTCGTTACAATGAACACCACATTAACGAACATTTCAAATTAACAAACTTTTAAGAAATTCCGTGCCGACTGGTTATAGTTTCAATGTAAAGATATTTCACTACTACGAACTTCAGAATAACGAACATTTCAGAATTAAGATCGTTATTTAATTCCCGTGTAATCTTAACAACACCTCAGTACTACGAACTTATATCCCGAAATGCGAGGATTCTTAGATTTCAGTGTACCGGTCATGGCAGTCGGAGCTGTAAGGTAGCAGACGACGCAGCGCGAAGAGCGGACGCCCTCCCGCAAAAACCTGAGATGGCGCGGGAGGAGAAAAACGCGGGCGAGGAACTTTTTTTTTTTTTCCCCTCCGTTGCGGAGGCTACAACGCATCAGGTTTTGTAAAGGCCCAACCGCATGCATTGCACGCGACTTTCGAGCGAAGGTGACTGTGACAAACGGGCTCCCGTCGCGACGGCACCCACATGTTCGCGACAAAGTGTCACGGTTGCTCGATTGAAAACTATTGCGTGCACGCAGGCAAATTACGAAAAAGAATTGCAGAGTAGATGAATGACAACATGCCAAATTTATTATTGTCTTGTTTGAGATAAGGATGCCATAAAAGCGTTTTGTCACTTTCTTTTTTTCGCAATCTTATGTTTAACCGCGACAGTAGCATCTGCTGTGATCCCATGGGGCACTCGGAACAAAGAAGGCGTGGTGAGGCTCAACCGCTCAACGAGCATGCAAGAACAAGGTACAGGCGACGGCAATGGTGATAGGGCTAGCGCGCGTTTACCATAGGGCAACGCATGGAGAAATGAGCGGGAGTTCTGATGATGATGATAGTGCCACATATGGCACTGGACATTTAGACCGCCGCAAGTAATTTTTTACGTTAGAAATTTGTTAATTTGAAGTGCTCTTAAGATACCAGGGTGATAAAATTTGACATGTTATTCTGAAACATTCGTTGTCCTGAAATTCATAGTAGTGAAATATTTTTACATTGAACCAATGGACATTTGGAAGGAGATTTCCGAAATATTCGTTAATCTCAAAAAATCGTTAATCTGAGGTTCGTTATAACGGGATTTCGCTGTAGATGATGTCGCAAGCAACAGAGGCTGTCGAGTGGGCGAACCTGTTTGTCTGCTAGCAGGTGCGCATGCTCCCTGCTCTTTCTCCTTGCATGGTGAAGAGGAGCACTTGGACAGGTGGACGGAGTGTAGTGAAGGAAAGAACAAAACAAGCAAGGGCCACATTTTGATTATCAAACGCGTGTATCTCCGCTAGTGTTCACTGTAGACTCGTGCACAACTGCAACAACATAACTAAATTTCAGCGTCTGGGTTGTTAGGTGCACTCTAACCGCTGCTTCACCAGTGCTTTGTCACTCAGTCTCGCCGTGGATGGTACACGGCTTGACTGTCTGTGCATGCGTTTCATCATGACAGGCTGCGAAATCTCAAGCAAAGGCAAGGTTGCCTGCTGAAACACCGGAACAAAGGGAGGCCAGATTAGCACTTTATAGAAATGCCAAACTTGCCATCATTGCTAACTACTTCACGGACCATAAGGCCATCTTCATAAGCATTCAAGAAACACAAAGACTCACCATCAGATTTGCAATAAAGCCTAACTGTAATGAAACACCACGCACCTAGTCTTTGCATAACCAAGGCAAAGATATCTTTTGCTTGTGATAACTGGGTTTACAGGAGTTGAACCTTAGACAATTTTTTGTTTGCATTTGTTACGCTGTGCATTTCCAAGGATGTGCCTCCCATTACGTTCTTGCATTGTGTATATTGGTTATATACATGTGCCTGTTATGCTTTTTGTTTGTTACTATTGATAATGTTTTATGGCAAAAAGTATTGTATATTAACACTTTCTTGTCCGTGGGAAAATAGGCCGTTTTTGGGTACCCTAGTGAACTGTTCTTCTGCTGCCACACAAAATTATTGATAATATAATATATTGTCACGTGGTCGTGACGTCAACGAAGGCAGCAGACAGCGTATCCGAGATGAAATTTTTATTTGGCCGAACTTGTGGCCGGGAAACTGAAAGTCAACTACAGCAATACGCTGATAGCGGCGAACAGAGCGTCGACTGCCGAGAAAACTGACAAGCGTTAAAGCGCGTCGGCTTTTATACAGGCGCTGTCGAACTTTCCAGCGATATCGCTGGTGGCGGCGTTATCTCTCGACAAAGCTGGAACATTCGCGTGCGGTGCGCAATCTTGACAAAACGATCTACTACAATCGCGAAGCTTCTCTAACACTACCTCGCAGACAGCCTCGAGCGTTATAACTGTCCTTGCTGGTCAAACCCGAATACATCAAAATAAAACAAGAAGTGGGTGTGGCATTGCCCCCCTCTGAAAAAAAAGCATCGTCCCGATGCTTGGGAAAGAACAAAGAAGAGAGAGAAAAAAAACAAGTGTATACATAAGTAAATTACAATCACAAAGGAAAAAGTAGAGTCCCCAGGTTCGCTAACGCGCAAAAAACGGCTTAAGGCACACGACATGGACGACTTCAGGTCGTGCGCGGCGTCGCTGGGAGTTCGTGATGCCGTCCGGGATGACCTCGTAGTCAAGAGCGCCGAGACGTCGAAGAACCTTGTATGGCCCGAAATATCGCCGAAGGAGTTTTTCACTAAGCCCACGTCGGCGTATCGGCGTCCAGACCCAAACACGGTCACCGGGCTGGTATTCCACGAAGCGTCGTCGAAGATTGTAGCGACGGCTATCGGTGTACTGCTGGGTCTTGATGCGCAGGCGGGCGAGCTGTTGAGCTTCTTCGGCACGTTTTAAGTAAGCGGCGGCGTCGAGGTTTTCTTTGTCGGTGACGTTCGGTAGCATGGCGTCGAGCGTCATCGCCAGGCTCCTTCCGTAGACCAACTTGTACGGCGTCATCTGCGTTGTTTCTTGGATGGCCATGTTGTAGGCAAAGGTCACGTACGGAAGGACGGTGTCCCACGTCTTGTGCTCAACATCGACGTACATGGCCAGCATGTCGGCGATGGTCTTATACCCCTGTCACACGGCACGTGTAATGTCATTCGCGGCTAATGACATTAGGTGTTAATGGAATTTTTGTTGCTGCTACACGGGCATAGTGAATGACATTCACACGTAATGACATTCGGCCGTTGAATGTGTTCACCGAACTCATGGAAGCGCGACATGTGTAATCTCGTCGACAGGCGCTTGAGAGGAGATTACAAAATCGATATCTTAAAGCAAGTGTAAACGATGTTCAGATGTTTATTAAAGGTTGTTGTTAACTTTTCGGTAACTTTTTAACGTACAACGCGGTAGTGGAAGCAATTTGTGCAGCTATATTCTCGTTTCCAGACTTTGACTTGACGCTAGCGCCACCTGTCAGCCATATTTACAAATGCTCGCTGCTGTTTTGGTGAAGCGTCGCGCACGTGTTGAACACAAATCTGCCAGCCATGGAAAGCAATTAACGTTCGTTTGAACTGATCATCATCCATCACGGTCACAAATTCACGAACGCTGTCACGGTCCGAAGTATTGCCGACTACAAGTTGTGACTCGTGAGCGGCTTTAGCTAGTCTTGCTTTGGATGTGTACACAGATTTTTTTTCTACTGATGCTGTTGTATCGCGTCGCAGTATATATTGAATAAGCCGGATAATGTTTACCGTTGTATAAATAAAAATAAAGAGAAAATATGTGAACTAAATGCGTGATTTGTAACTTTCGCGGTATCATAGTAGCCTGCCGATTAACATCGACATCAACTGCGAATGTCATTTCATATGGCCGTGTAGACACGAAAGGCAAGACAGCAATGACATTCATTATGAATGACATTCGCCGCGAATGACATTACACGTGCCGTGTGACAGGAGTATCATTTAGACGTTCGGTGAGGTCATTGGTCTGCGGGTGGTAGGCGGTGGTGCGGCGGTGGCTCGTCTTGCTGTATTTGAAGATCGCTTGAGTTAAGTCCGCAGTAAAGGCGGTACCTCTGTCTGTGATGAGGACCTCTGGGGCGCCATGACGCAAGATGATGTTCTCCACGAAGAACTTTTGGCTACCTCGGTGGCACTGCCTTTGGGCAAGGCCTTTGTCTCGGCGTAGCGGGTGAGGTAGTCAGTTGCTACGACGATCCACTTGTTGCCGGAAGTCGACGTTGGGAACGGCCCCAGTAGGTCCATCCCGATTTGCTAGAATGGCTGGTGAGGTGGTCCGATTGGCTGCAGAAGTCCCACTGGCCTAGTCGGCGGTGTCTTCCGTCACTGGCAATCTCGGCAAGTCTTAACATAGTGGGTGACGTCGGCAGCAAGGTGTGGCCACTAGTATTTTTACTGTATTCTGGCGAGCGTGCGGGAAACACCGAGGTGTCCAGCCGTCGGGTCGTCGTGTAGGGCCTCGAGGACTTCTGGTCACAATGATGAGGGCACGACAAGAAGGTAGTCGGTTCGAAGTGGCAAGAAGTTCTTCAGGAGAATGCCGTTCCGTAAGAAAAACGACGGTAGTCCTCGCTTGAATACCTTCGGAACAACGGCGGTCTTGCACTCGAAGTACATAAGGCCCCCCGGTTCCGCGTTGGCTCGTTGCCTTTCGGCGAAGTCGTCGGCACTTATAGTTCCGAGGAAGCAGTCATCGTTGTCGTCTTGCGGCGGCGTGTCGACGGGGGCACGAGACAGGCAGTCGGCGTCAGTGTTTTCGTCCAGAGTTGTACACGACGGTAATGTCGAATTCTTGAAGCCTCAGACTCCATCGTGCGAGACGACCTGAAGGGTCCTTCAACCTTCAAGTTAGCTAGCCAACATAAGGCGTGATGGTCACTGACAACTTTGAAGAGCCCGCCATAGAGGTAGCGCTGAAACTTTGATGTAGCCCAGATGATGGCAAGGCATTCCTTTTCTGTTGTGGAATAGTTGGCTTCTGCCTTGGATACTGATCGGCTAGCATAACTGATGACTAGAGGCCGGGTTTTTAGGCATAAAGAGCTCGTTTTAGGCGTCAAAAATAGGCTGGCAAAACAACATTTTAGGCTTCGAAAATAGTAAACATAGGCACAACAAATTTTCACATACAGTCGCCGACCGTTTATTCGGACTCGGCGGGAACCGCCGAAAAGTCCGAATAATCGGGAGTCCGAAAAAAAGGATTCACCAGAAAAAAGCACTTTTATTGGCCCGGTGCCCGGCAAAAACTTGTCAGTGCGCGTCTGTAGACATGTACGCTTACGCGCGACCAAGTCGGCCTGTATTTCAGCCAATGTTTGACCAACCCTGCGGGTCGGCAATAGCACTGCAACAGCCTACGCTAAATACGCATTTGATGGCTGTGGTGGGGGAGGTGCGTCATCACGGCAGTCACAGTCCACATGTCTGCTGGTTCGAGTACCTGACGGATGATCCCATCGCCCAACTCGGCGAAAACTCCCAAGCAACTTTCACCTGCTGAATAGTCACCGCTTTTTTCGCCATCGTCAGGGCCTCGTAGTTGCCGCGTTTCTTTAGTTCCGACTGCGCACATGGAACGGGCGGCATCGGAGCAACACCTCTCACGCCAAGCAACAAGGGAGTGAGACAAAGCTCGGGACGCAGATCAGGCCTAGTCACAGAAACGACGTTGGGCTAGCTGATGTTGCAGTGCTTCTGTTGTCGTACTCTCTTTGTCTGAATTAGGATCCGCGTCGTACTCAGTGCTGGGCAGTATCAAAGATACATGTATCTTCGATACTATCTTAGATACTTGTCACAATGTAATGGCTAACATGCAGTGCCCTCGCGCGGCTCTGTTGCTTTGTGTGTTGTGGCGTCACGCCTGAGGGTGAAAGATGGGGACGCGGGAAGATAAAGAGTCAGTTTGTTTTGGGCTCTCGTAGCGCTATGTCTTATTTTTGCTATCTAGTCTCCGGCTATCTCCCGGCCATCTGCGCATGTATCAACTGGCGACGAACATAAAAAAGAATGTTCTCGTGAGTTCCTGCCGCTGCACCATCCGTCCAAATGCCAAATTTCGGCAATCTTGAGCCTTTCGAGGGAGGAGGCGATGACTGGCCCTGCTACGTGGACCGGCTGAAGGCATTCTTCACGGCGAATGACATCGCTGAAGACAAGCGAACAGCCGTCTTCATCAGCTGCTGCGGGCAGAAAACGTATGCGTTGCTTCGCAATTTGGTCAAGCCTGACCAGCCAAGTGACAAGACGTTGGACGAGATTCTGTTGGTGCTAGGAAACCACTACTGCCCGAAGCCTTCTGCTGTTGTGCAGCGGTTCCGTTTCAACTCGCGCGTTCGCGCTGAAGGAGAGTCCGTCAGCAACTTCATTGCAGCGCTGAAGAGCCTTTCCGAGCACTGCAACTTCGGCAAAGAGCTTGAAAACATGCTCCGCGACCGCGTCGTGTGTGGCATCAACAACGCAGACGTCCAAACAAGATTGCTGGAAAAAGCGGACCTGACTTTCGAAGACGCAGTGCAGACCGCCCTAGCAATGGAAGCAGCAAAGAAGGATGCAGGGGAGATAGCGCAAGCTCACGCTAGCACCTTCTTTTCCACCCTCCGCGTCTCGGCAGCGCCGGTGGGCGTGTCCTGTTATCGCTGCGGGGATGCACACCTGGCGTCCGCTTGCCGGCATGTGAAGACCGTCTGCAGTTACTGCCACAAACGCGGCCACTTGGCGAAAGTTTGCAATACCAAACGAAAAGACGAGCAATAACAGAGTGACTGGTCTCCCAGGCCGCGTTCGTTCGCGGGCCGAAGTTCACTGTCGGCGAGCAACCGTCATCGCGTAAATACTGTCCAGGATGAAGCCTCCGCTACAGCTTCGCCCGCCGAAGTTTTCGACATGTGGTTAGTTGACTACACCAAGGCGCCTCCACCTTTTACCGTCAGTGTTGAAGTTTGCGGCAAGCCGCTACGCATGGAAGTGGACACGGGGGCGAGCGTCTCAGTCATTGCCAAGTCGCGTTTGCTACAGCTTCTACCTTCAATTCCGGTGCAGCCGTCTCAAGTATTTCTGCGAAGCTATTCCGGGGATTTAAAGAAGGTACAAGGCAAAGCTGATGTCCATGTAAAGTTTCATGGCAAGGAGGCTCACCTACCGATTTTTCTGGCCGGAAACGAATCACCCACTCTGCTCGGACGCAACTGGATGCAAGAATTGGGCATCGGCAGTCTCCGACGTTGAAGTGAACATTCATGCACTTGCTGATGTGAAACACGTAGTGCAAGATTACACTGAAGTGTTTGAAGAAGGTTTGGGTACGTTCAAGGGTGCGACAGCTTCACTACATGTACCTTCAGATGCTCCACCACGGTTCTTCAAGCCACGCCCACTGCCGTATGCTTTGACAGACGGAGTCACGCAAGAAATTCAGCGATTAATAAGAGATTCCATCATTGTTCCGGTGAAGACAGCTAGGTGGGCTGCCCCAATTGTTCCCGTGACAAAAAGGGATGGGCGCATCAGAATCTGTGGGGACTTTGGTGTCACCATTAACCCAGTCGCGACGGTGGAACGCTACCCTATTCCAAGAATTGAGGACTTGTGGACTGTGCTGGCCGGAGGAGAGAAATTTACAAAGTTGGACTTGCGTGACGCATACCAGCAAGTCGTCCTGGATGAGGCCTCTAGAGAGTACGTCACGATTTCGACGCACATGGGGTTGTTTCAATACACCCGCTTACCTTTTGGGGTCTCATCTGCTCCAGCTATTTTTCAACGCGAGATGGAGAACTTGCTCAGGGGTCTGCCACATGTAGTGGTCTATTTTGACGACATTCTCATAACTGGTGCAAATGATGCCGAGCACTGTCGCAACCTCCGTGCGGTACTAGGCAAACTTCAAGAATCTGGCCTAAAGTTGAAACTCGAGAAGTGCCACTTCTTCATACCCCAAGTTGAGTATCTCGGGCACATTATCAGTAAGGAAGGCCTCTCTCCGAACATGGACAAGGTGTCTGCCATTCTGCACGCTCCTGTGCCACAAGATGTGAAGGAACTTCAAAGCTTCTTGGGACTCGTCAACTTCTATCGGCGTTTCTTGCCCAACCTTTCTGCAATTCTCCGTCCGTTGCACTTGCTTCTTGGTGATGGAAAGAAGTGGCAGTGGGGAAAGGACCAGCAAGATGCTTTCACTGCCTGCAAGCATCTGGTGACTTCAGCTCCAGTTCTTGTACATTTCCGCCCAGACAGGCCTGTATGTCTCAGCTGTGATGCATCACCTTACGGTATAGGCGAAGTTTTGGCGCACAAAGATGCTGATGGCCGAGAACGGCCAATTGCTTTTGCTTCTAGAAGTTTATCAAAAGCAGAGCAAAACTATAGTCAACTTGACAAGGAAGCACTGGCCTTGGTGTTTGGCGTGGATCGGTTCCACCAGTACTTGTGTGGCATACCGTTTGAAGCACACACTGACCACAAGCCACTTCTTGGACTTCTGGGTGCCAACAAGCCTGTTCCTGTGCAGGCTTCGCCAAGAGTGGTCAGATGGGCCCTGAAGCTCTCCGCGTACAATTACAAACTTGTCTACAAACCTGGCAAAGAGCTCGGGCATGCCGATGCGCTTAGTAGACTGCCGCTGCCCAACGATTGCACTGCATTTCCTCGCCCTGCTGAGATCTTCATGCTGGAGGAGGCATATCCACAATTCCTCTCACCAGCTGTTGTAGCGCGAGCCACAAGAGACGATCCGGTATTGAGCCATGTTGTCCTATCTGTGTTGAAAGGAGAAAGCCTCCCAGCGGGACCAGAGTGGAAACCCTTCAGTGCCAGAAGTGCGGAACTCAGTCTCCATGAAGGCTGTCTACTATGGGGATCAAGAGTCGTGATTCCGAAAAAATTGCTGGCCCAGGTACTTGGTGTGCTTCATGCCAGCCACCCGGGTATTGAGAAGAGCAAGATGATCGCCAGGAGCCATGTCTGGTGGCCAGGCATTGACAATGACATCGCAAACAGTGTGAAGAGCTGCGCTACGTGCCAGGCTCAACATAGAGCTGCCCAGCCAGTGCAGCAGACACCCTGGCCTTTTCCACAGCGACCTTGGTCTAGGCTTCACATTGATTTCGGGGGACCATTTCTAGGGCATACCTTCTTGGTTATAGTGGACGCCTTCTCGAAATGGATAGAAGTCTTCCCTGTGTCTTCCACATCAGCAGACGCTACCATTTCTGCCTTGAGAATGGCATTCGCCCAGCACGGCCTCCCTGACATCATAGTTTCGGACAATGGTCCTGCTTTTACCAGTGCACAGTACCTGGACTTCTTGACTCGAAATGGAATACGTCGCATGCTGGTACCGCCGTATCACCCTGCGTCCAACGGTGCCGCAGAGCGAGCAGTACAGACTGTCGAAAACAAACTCAAGAAATCTGGGTCGGGCAACTTCCAAACACAACTGTCCCGGTTCTTATTCCACTACAGGACTACACCTCACGAAGTAATGGGTCGGCCACCGTGCGAACTCCTCACAGGGAGAGCCTTCAAGACACCGTTGGATGTCTTGCGGCCAAGCCTGCAGACGTCGGTACTTGTAAGGCAACTTAAGCAGAAGTTGTATGCCGACAGAGGATCCCGGCCAGCTCCGTCATTGCAACCAGGAGGCAGCGTGTATGCGCGAAACTTTCGACAGGGAGCACCATGGGTGCGGGCCAGTGTTGTCGACATCACCCCGCCGTCGGCCCGCGTCATTCTCGACGATAGGTCTATATGGCACCGACACGGTGACCACTTGCGTCTTGCCCAGACAGGGCCACCGGGTACATCTGAAACGGATGCACTTCACCATGCTAGTGCTGCGGCCATACCACAATGGGAACAGCCTCCTCTCCGTGAATCAACTGTTCCGGACATGCCGGAGCAAGAGGCTGTCGAGCCGTCTACAAGTTCGCCTGAGAGGGGCTGTGCCATAAACACTGACATTACTGCAAGCAACAGTGGTGTTCATGTGGGGAGTGACTCTTCCGTGGCTGCGCCTTGCACACCAGTGTTGCGACGAAGCAACAGGTCGAGGAAACCAGTGCTTAGGTACTCCCCGTAGTTGTTCTTCTTAAGAGGGGAGGAGTGTCACAATGTAATGGCTAACATGCAGTGCCCTCGCGCGGCTCTGTTGCTTTGTGTGTTGTGGCGTCACGCCTGAGGGTGAAAGATGGGGACGCGGGAAAATAAAGAGTCAGTTTGTTTTGGGCTCTCGTAGCGCTATGTCTTATTTTTGCTATCTAGTCTCCGGCTATCTCCCGGCCATCTGCGCATGTATCAATACTCTTTGGGCATCTTGTATCTGTATCGCGATACGTTTTGAAAAACGAGTATCTGTATCTGTATTTCCGATACATTCAATAATGTATCATGTATCTTAAGATACAAGATACTACTATAGAAACACTGCCGTGCGAAACAGTAAACGTCGACCGGCATTCTGGTTCTCAAGCTGATATTGCTGCCATAGAGTTTCATATAGATACACTAGAGGGAACTCTGGCGCTAGTGCCTATGGGAGCTGCAACGCATGGCGCTTCAGCCAGCATGGGAATGGTGGGTAGTAGACGGATTTGTCTAGACTTCCTTCTTTCGGCTCCGTTTGGCTCCGCGTCGCCTGCATCTGCTTTGTCGCAAAACGAAGTTCAGCAAAATTCTGCTGTTCCACTTCACCACTTTAACTTTTTTAGGCTCACCAATTCAAATCTGGTGACGAAGTTCACAACGATCCATTCTTTTATCCGAAAGAAAACCAAAACACAGCGGTAAACAAAGCCACAAGTGCATTCGAAGCCCGCAAGTACGAAGACTAGGCAAATCCGTGTACTACCCATCATTCCCATGGTGGCTGAACGATCGCAGCGCCAGAGTCCCCTCTTTAATTTTAGGAAATTCTATGATTGCTGCCACTAAGCCACCTGAATAAAACTGACGATAGTAACATCCTTGTATATTTCCGCCAGAGCGCTCCAGCGAGCACAGGCGATGGTGTTTAAGCGTCCCTATTGGTGGAGCAGAGTCACGTGATGGCGCTCGAGCCATCGTGACAAAAACAAGCGTGCGAACGTCTCCGCGCAGCCTACGTTTTTTTTTTCCTAGATGTTTTCTTTCTTTTTAGTTGTGTTGATGTCATGACACTTGTTCATAGACCCTGCACTCTGCTGCGTACTCCAATGTGTGCAGCATCTTTTGCACGAATTCTGATGCCGCTATACTGTCGCTATCGAAGTTTGTCTTGCGTGATGCTTCGTTGCAATGTCTCAAGAATGCAAGAATGGGGCTGCTCTGCGTGTCGCGCCTTTCACACATTAGCGATTTGAAAGATCTTGTCGATGCAAGCTTGACTTACACAGTACGATCAGATTGACTTACATGCAAAGGAGATTCTAACAACCGTCCCACTATCGGTGCTGACGTTAGATGCAATAGAACCGGCATTTACGTAACAGGAAATATTTTGACGTACTGTATCTTTGTTCTTCCTGCTAAATTATTCGAGAAATTCTTTTAATGATCATTTGATTGTTAGCATAAGCGCTTTCTTTGCCGTCTTTCGTTTGCATCCCATTACCCAGTCCTCTGCGTAGTTTTTCGCCCGTCTGTTTATTGTAATATGTCTTTTGTAACCTGCTGCTAAAATACGTTCTGTGCTTTATTCTTATTTTTTAACTGTCTGCGAACGTGGTTTTATTTCATATTTCATGGGCTTTCTCTAAAAGCCAGAAAATATTCACCACGCAGCATGTAGGCTGCCAAAAAAAAAATTGGGTCGGCCGTTTTTAAATCCCCTCTACGACGTGTGGAAGCGCAGTTGACCCTAAAGTGAATATTAAAAATGTCGCAATGTCGCATAATTGACCTTATTTAATTAACCAGTTAAGCTTAGCACAAAACATACCATAACGAGTGCCACATGACAGCAAACCAAATACCTTTGGTTTCATTCAGTGGCGGTTAACCACTTGTTTTTTGAATATTGGGTTCTACTTACGTGAAACACCCTGTATTCTTATTCACTTTGATTGTTTAATACGAAACCACCTTGCTATTTGACTTAAATATATTCGTTTTCCTTTTTTTAGGTCACCTTAAAGTATTCTTATTGTTACAAATCAGCATGTAAGCAGAGCTAGAAGTGGCAATAGTGTGAATAGCAGTGATAACCTGCGGCGTTTTGTGCTGCTAGAATACGTCTGAGACGTTTAATGGCGGCTCAGGTTCTCTCAGAGAACAAGTGGCAAAAGATTGCACGTTAGTGAATATGTTGCTAACGAACGCTTTACGCCAACAGGTAAGTAAAATATGAAAAATCACTGCAGTTTTATGTCCTCAATTAATTGTGAGCGCCGACTGTGTAGTTCATCGTCTTTACACGACGCGTCACAAACGATATCGCTACCAACGTTGTTGGTGCTGTACACCTGTCGGTGGAGGCGGTATTACGAAAACAATATGCTTGCGGACAAGGTATGACTGCACCGCGGTATTTGCGCCATCATGTGGAGGCACTTGCAAGTAGATGGTAACCAGCTATAGCTGGTCGCCAAGTAGGGCAGCGACACCAATAAACTACAGAAGTGTCAAGCAAAAACGACTTAACAGCGCAGCAGTTAAAGAGCTGTCATGTCAAGCAGCCAAACAAATCCCAATAAGTCGTTTAGAAATGAAACTAATACGCCTTGAGCAAGGAAGTTTGTATCTTGTGATACAAACAGGTATTTTGTTAAAATTAAACAAAGCTGGTCGCAGTTAAGAAATTTTCAAGTAAACAAATTTCTACATAGGCCTCTGCTGCTTCATTATATATATATATAACAGCAAATTTGCAAATGTATCGAAGTATCTTAAGATACAATTGGGAAGTATCGTATCGGATACAATTATTCCGCTAGTATCTTGTACCTGTATCTCAAATACTTCTTGCCCGAGTATCTTGTACCGTATCGCGATACAATTTCAAAGTATCTTTGCCCAGCCCTGGTCGTACTCGTACGCGCTGTCATTCGCCTCAAACGCCACACCGAGCCGATTCCAATCTTGGCTTGGCTTGGCCTGCTGTTTGGCCGTGGTAGCCGGTCAATGGATACTTGACTGGCTAAAGCCAAAAGGCAGCCGTTACATGTAGCCAAACAAACATAGCCTTCAAGATCGGTAATTTCCGCGTGGATTTCTGACACTGGCACGATCTCCAGTTATAGCCAGTGCAACATTTTAGTGCTGGCAACGTAGCAAAAATATTGTAAACATTGCTGACAGCTTGTCAAGGCGTTCAACGTCGCACTCGACCAGCCAGCCGGAGTCCGAAAAATCGAACGGCGGGCTGTGGGGCGTCCGAATTTTCGGTCGTGAGTTTACATTACTTCAATGGGACGAGTGGCGGTGCCGCGAAGGTGTCCGAATAAACGAGCATGCCCGAATTTTCAGCGTCCGAATAAACGGTCGGCGACTGTAAATGCAAATAATTACAGACGAAGACGTGCGCAACCTCTGTCTACGACAGAAAAACAAATATTATTGCATAAAATGGCATAAATGCGCCAACGGTTGAACACAGCCGTACAGTGCTTCGTCCCGCACGGTTCGCAGATCATGGTGTCTCCCGTGTTCTGCACGGTGAGTCCAGTGCCCACTGTCAAATCAATACACTCCTGAGTGTCTTTAGAAGGGCAGAGCGGGAGCAGATAGCCAGATCACTGAAAGACAAGGGAGCGATTCCTTCTATTGTCCAGGTCGAATCGCGTAGAGCCAATTTCTCCCCTGGCAGTGAACCATTGGCGTAGTTAGGGAGGGAAGGGGTCTTTGGGGAGTTCAACCCCCCCCCCCCCCACAAACTTTGCAGTTTTGCATGTGTATATATACACGCACACATACGAACGCCCGCACAAACATACATAAAGTATGGTTAACCCCCGCCCCACCCCTTTCCGAAAAAGAATTTCTGGCTACGCTACTGCAGTGAACACCTTACAAAGTAAATTACGTTCAAAAGAAAAGCCCGTGCACATCACATTGTCTTTCTTTTTTTTTCTCTTCTTTCCGCTGACCAGCGGTCTCGCATTTGCTAGAGTCATTTGCCAAACGCCCGCGCCATGTGAGTGCGGCGGCGAATGCTCGCCGGCGTGTCCCTATAGGCACCGTGCATACGTTAGGAGCCGCCCCAGTCGCGCGCGGCCTCCAGCACCACAGCGGCCACGGCAACAAACTTGACGGGATATGGGAGCAGATGACGCAAGCGGCAGCAAGCCTCTGTGCCGTGTTCTGCTGCTTCGCTCGACGCGTTTTCGTTTCCGCTCGCTTTCAAAAGATGTTAAATTGTTAGCAGCTGCCACAGACCCTTGACGTTAGAGGGTATGCTTCTTTTCGCCAGACCTCGTGCACCCTCAGGGGAACGCGGCAGCATAAAATGCATGAGCAAGGGAAGACGACACGGAGGCTACGGGCTCGTTGAGCGAAACTGCGCGCCGCTTCGTTCACTAAACGATCACAGCTTGTCACCCTCAGGCTAACGTGGCAGCAGACTTGGCGGCTGCTTGAAAGAGACGACAACACCGGTGATTGCATTGCGTTCACTGCGCAGATTTCAACCAGTGCAGCCGAGCGGTCGTCTCAGCGGCTGTTAGCTATAGCCATGGCACTGCAAAGTGTGTCAATTATTATTACATTTGGGTTCAGAGAGCTATGTGCTATAGATGGTTTCTTCCGAGGAACTAATCTAAATAAGGGCAGAGAGCTTCTCGATCGAAGCGAGGCTGGCGAGGCATGTTCACAGCTTCGTGGAAGAGACGTTGCACGGTGGATCGTCAGTCACGGGGAAGTGCGCACCACAGATGCAAATGAACGCGCCGGGAAGATCCGTGAAAATCGAGGTATGTCGCTTAAGTTTGCTTTTTCTTAGTTAGAGGTCATGTAATGTTTTCTTATCACTTAAAGCAGGGACATCCGTGCGGCCAACTGGGAGTGCCGTGCCGGAGTCGCAGGAAAGTATAAAACCGCCGCGGCAGTTCCATTGTGCCTGAATAAAATTACTTGCGCATCGAAGACAAGCAAACCGCGATAATGGGGCTTTCCTTTAATTAAAAACATCTACCCGAAACACTCAACTGGGGCAATCACACACAAAAAAAAATGAAGAAAAGTGAGCGATTTTTTTTGCTTCTCTCCTTTTGTCAGCTTCATTACAAATAATCTGGAGGAACTTCTGCCTCTACAGTTAGGGCAAAGAGCATTGACGTCGAGCACGTGCTGAGGTTTTTCGGCAGCACTGAGTGCACTTTGTCTGACGTGCTCCGGGCAGAGGCCAGCGACGCGGCATCGCAGTCCCACCTCATGCTCCTTCCTGCCTCTACTCAAACGCTGAGCTTGTTTGTTTTGAAACGGATTATTTGCTCATTTTTATGTAGGCTCTCAGGCAAGCTGCTGAGTATATACAAGCAGTATGTCGAAGTGCCACATCAGGAAGTGGCCGAACTGTCAGCACGCATGTTATTAAACAGAAATGCTTCGGCAAATGAGCGTTTCTGTATAATTACTGCGACAAAGGTGTGAAGTAATACCTTTTGACACTTCGTCTTGGCAATGAGTCTGCTCTGCGATGTACACTTAGTGCACTTATTTAGGCCGGCACATTTTTTTTCTTTTTTGTATCTCCAAGGCGCACAGGGTAATTGACATGCTAGGCAAACGTGCAGATTGTGTATGGTCTCTGATTAGAAACCAGTAAAATCGCATACCTGGACAATTTCTGTAGGTGTTACTGCACCCAACAACGCAGCAATTATTCTTAGAGTTTGGCATAACCGACACAAATCGAACAGCCCGCGAGAAGGCCGCGCGCCGTCATCACGGAACCGTTGAGCAAGCAGGGCGAGCGGGTGAGAGTATCCCGTCAAGTCTGCGCTTGTTGCCGCTAGGGGCGCCTTCATTGGCGGCGGAGTTACGTCTGCACGGAGCCTATTCAGTGCTGCTAGCGGTTGTTTTCCGGAAGTTGGCTGAACTAGAGGACTAAGTTGAACCCCAAACAGTTCTGAACAGTCAATGTTGCCCGGTAACATGAATAACGGTCTCAAACTGCACTTTAAATCGAAACTTCAGGCTAAACAGTGTTCATATAAGCGCCAATTTTGAAAATAGGCGTTTATAGGCATTTGTGAGCATTTAGGCACATATGCCAAAAATAGGCATTTATAGGCACTATAAAAACACTATAAAAGCCCTTCTTAACCTCTGATTCATGCTCATATATCAAAGTGGCACGATAGGAACACAAGGAACAAAATAGGCATTTGCCTAAAATCCGGTCTCTACTGATGACCCTCTCTAGTCCGTCGGTCTTCTGCACAAGGACGGCGCCGAGTCCTACGCTGCTTGCGTCGGTGTGGATTTCTGTATCGGCGTATTCGTTGAAATGCGCAAGTATTGGAGGCGTCTGCAGGCATCGTTTCAGTTCTTGAAATGCCTCGACTTGCGCAGTTCCCCACTTAAACTCCACGTCGCTCTTCGGGAGGTGAGTTAGTGGCTTGGCGATTAGTGAAAATTCCTTGACGAAGCATCTGTAATAAGTGCACAAGCTGAGAAATCGGTGTACGGCCTTCTTGTCGGCGGGCGGCGGGAAGGCAGCGATGGCAGCTGTTTTCCGAGGGTCGGGGCAAACTCCAGATTTGCTAATGATGTGGACCAAGAACAGGAGCTCCTCGTACGCGAAACGGCACTTTTCTGGCTTCAGGGTGAGTCTGGAGGTCTTGATTGCTTGAAGTACAGCTTCAAGGCACCGGAGGTATTCGTCGAAGTTTGAGGCAAACACAACGACGTCATCCAAGTACACAAGGCACGTCTGCCACTTCTAGCTAGCCAGCACTGTATCCATAACGCGTTGGAAAGTCGCAGGTGCTGAGCAAAGACCAAAAGGCATGACATTGAACTCGAGCAGGCCGTCCGGTGTTATAAAGGCAGTCTTTTCTTGGTCTCTCTCGTTGACTTCGATTTGCCAGTAGCCGGTCATGAGGTCCATCGACGAAAAGTATGTCGCGTTGTGGAGTCGATCCAGGGCGTCGTCTATCCGTGGGAGAGGGTACATGTCCTTTGTGATTTTGTTCAGGTGACGATAATCGACGCAGAAACATAGGGTCCCATCCTTCTTCTTCACTAACACCACAGGAGACGCCCACGGGCTGTTGGACGGCTGGATGATGTCGTCGCGTAGCGTTTCGTCGACTTGTTTCTTAACAGCCTCCTGTTCCCGCGTCGAAACCCTCTAGGGACTCTGACGGAGTGGTCGAGCATTTTCTTCTGTTATAATGCGATGCTTAGCAAGGGGCGTTTGTTGGACCCGCAATGACGACGAGAAACAGTCTTTGTATTCCTGCAGAAGGCATCGAAGCTGTTGCTGTTGGCGAGCGGGATGACTTTGGTTTACGTCGAAGGGTGACTCAGGTATTGGGGTAGTCGTCGTAGCTTTGTCAGAATCTGAAAAGGCAAACGCATCGCTGACGGCCAAGATTTCTTCGATGTATGCAATCGTCATGCCCCTGCTCAGGTGTCTGTATATTCTTGGCTGAAGTTCGTTAGCATGACGCTACCTTTTCCTTCATGCAACCGAGCAATGCCCCTTGCGATGCAAATGTCACGGTCTAGCAGCAAACACTGATCGCTCTCGATGACACCTTCGATGTCTTCAGCTTTTTCGGTGGTGACAGGAATTATGACGCTGGAGCGAGGCAGGATGTTAACTTGATCCTCGAGCACGTTCAGGGCATGTTGACATGGATTCGTATCCGGCGGTGTCGTTTTGTCTGACGATAGAGTTATCGACTTGGTTCTTAAGTCGATGACGGCGCCGTGATGGTTTAAGAAGTCCATGCCAAATATGACGTCCCTGGAGCAGTGTTGCAATATTACGAAACTCGCAGGGTACGTGCGATTATTGATTGTGACTCTTGCTGTGTAGACTCCAGATGGCGTTACTAGATGGCCTCCAGCGGTACGGATTTCGGGGCCTTCCCAAGCAGTCTTAACTTTCTTCAACGTCGTGGCGAAGGGCCCACTGATGACACAATAGTCGGCTCCAGTATCAACGAGAGCGGTGACGTTGTGGCCATCAATGAGAACGTCGAGGTCGCTAGTTCGTCGTCTTGCGTTGCGGTTGGGTCACGGCATCAGGTCACGGCTGCGTCGGTTTGTTCCACTGCTTCCATGTTGCGTTGTCGGGTCTTCTTCGGTCCGCGAGATTTCGTCGTCAGGGCTTCGTCTGCTTCGCGTCGTGTTCTGCAGGTCTCGTCAAATTATCCTCGGTGGCGGCCGCGGAGGATCTTTGGCATTTCGTCGTACAGCAACCGCACCTCCATCGGTTGCTGCCCTTAGTTTTCTAGATACGGGCTAGGCGACCGGCCCCGGTTTGGGCCAGTGTGCTGCCAGCGGTGCGGTGACATGTAGCGGCCGGGCGACGGCTAGCAAGATGGTCGTCGTTCTTGCCACTGTGCTCCGGTGAGGTAGTCGTCGATGGCGCGAGGCCGTTCGCATGGCTGCGGGCGCGGCGTGTTGATGGCGAATCCGCGTAGCCCCATCTGTCGGTACTGGCAGCGGCAGTACGTGTGGCCAGCCTCCCCGCAATGGTAGCAGAGTGGGCGGTTGTCTGGGGCGTGCCAAACGTCGGTCTTCCTTGGCGCGTAGCACGGGGCATAGCGCTGGGCGACAGGAGGACGGTGGGGCGTCGGTGGTGGTGGCAGCGGCGGCGTCTGGTGGCCGAACTGTTTCGATGCGGTGTCTTGACGTGGGCGCGGAGGGGGAAAGTAGCGTCGGGCTGCTGCAGCGTAGCTCATGGCTTGCGGCTGAGGCGGCGCTGGCTGAGGAACACCCAGCGACTGTTGAATTTCTTCCCGCACAACGTCAGCAATCGACGTCACTTAGGGCTGCGTAAAAGGTACAAGCTTTTGCAGCTCTTCTCGAACGATGGTTCGGATCATTTCGCGCAAATCGTCGGAGCAAAGGGCATGAACAGCTATGCTGTCTTGAATTGTGCGCCGATTGTACTACCGGGTGCGCATTTCCAGCGTCTTCTCGATCGCGGTTGCCTCTGACAGGAATTCTTGGATGGTCTTGGGTGGGTTCCGCATCAGCCCAGCGAAGAGTTCTTGTTTGACTCCTCGCATGAGGAAACGGACTTTCTTCTCGTCGGGCATGTCGAGGTCAGCGTGGCGGAACAGTCGAGTCATTTCTTCCGCGAAAATGTTCACGTTCTCGTTCGGCAGTTGTGCCCGTGTATCCAGCAAGGTCGCGGCCCTTTCCTTTCGGACGACGCTCGCGAACGTCTCCAAGAAAGCGCTGCGAAAGAGGTCCCATTTTCGAAATGTTAGTTCTTGGTTCTCGACCATGTCCTTGCTGCTTCTTCCAGGTAAAAGTATACGTGGCGCAGCTTGTCGTCGGAGTTCCTGTTATTAAATGTTGAGACCCTTTCGAAGGTCTCCAGCCAAGTCTCGGGGTCTTCACATGGCGAACCACGGAAGGTCAGCAGCTCCCTGGGTGGCTGCATCACGATCGCTGTAGGGGGCACTGCTGCAGTCATCGTTCTTGTTGTCTTCGTTGCCGTGGTTTTTGGCTTGTCCGGTAGGCGTCCGTATTCTGGTGGGTGACCTTGCTGTCTGCGGCTGGCTCGCTGGTCAGCGGTGGCGCCTATGTCCCCTTGACGGTGTGGGCTTGGCTCACGGCTGGAGGGGTGTGTTCGGTACATGGACCGGGACACACCTCCACCAGATATCACGGGGTCGTGACGTCGACGAAGGTAGCAGTCGGCTGTTCATGATGAAACTCTTTATTTGGCTGAACTTGTGGCCGGGAAACTGAAAGCAATAGACACTGTACACTGATAGTGGCGAACAGAGCATCGGCCGTCGAAAAACTGACAAGCGGTGAAGCGCGTCAGCATTTATGCATGTATCGTAGAATATTCCAGTGTTATCGCTGGTTGTCGCACAATCTCTAGAATAAGCTCGAGTGTTCGCGTCTTGCACGCAATTTTAACAAAATGATCTACAATAATCGCGAAGCTTCTCGAACAATGAGGCACGGTTTGCGCTGAGCATTGCTGACAGCCTTTGTGGGCGAAAACCGAATACAGCAAAAGTGATAATAAGAAACGCACATATGCAGCAGTGGGTTATACTTGAGAAAATAGGGTATTCAGCAGTGATTCCACTCCTGCGCCAAAGTGCGCCAAATTGTATTTACTGCGCCATCCAGATAATATAGATGAAAATTGCGCCAAACTGCGCCAGAGTCTCGGGCTTGGGGGCGTCTGTCACCGGCAATCGCACTGCCGACGAGTCAAAACATGTGCAGCTTGATCTTGGAGCCGTCAAGGTTACAACCAGGGACCATGAATTATTCCGCTGAATAAACAGCGCTCGCGCATGCGTGCTGAGTAAGCCATGATGCCATGCACGGTGCCGACGCAGCTTCTGTCCTGCAAGTCGGCTTGACAGCAAAACACGCTTTCCGCTGAGGCTCGTGACGTCAAGGCCAATCAGCAGTGTGAAAGTGCGGCGATTCATCGGCGGACGTCGTCTGTTCCAGAAACGCTGCTGGTAACTCGTTTCAAGCGTCGTATGGCACGTAATGAAAGCAGTGTTCAGTAATAACTACACGCGGGCCGCTATAATGTCTGTCACTTCTGTTTCTGGACATCGCGGAATGAAATATGGATATCTAACTTTCCGTGCTTCGATTGCGTCTATGGAAGAATACGTACGTGAACGGTGGCAACGCATTGACACTTTTCCTCAGATGTACTTTATCCATAGATCTTCATCCAGAAGAACTTTTTCGTAATTCCTTCCACCAGCACATCCGGGTTTGTAATCACTCTGCAGTAAATACCTCTCAAAAGGCCCTGCCCTTTCGAGCTCGTGAGAGGGTTCCATTCAAATTTTTTGCTTGATTTTTTTAAAGGGGCCCTGCACCCATATTTTACCCTCCGATTTTTACATCAGAACGCGTTCCTTGTATCGTCTTGAGATGAATGCAAAAAGAATTTTGGATATAGACGCACGGAAACGGAAGTTATTGAACTTACAAATTCAAAATAAAAGCAGACGACAGAAATTGGCGTACCCTTTCGTATTTCACTCGCCCAGTGACGTGTAACTGGAGTTTTGTCTGCTTCCAATCAAAACGCAACTTACATTTTGCCATACCAGAACCCCGCAGCACATGGTGGCCTTCTAGACGCAAGCGGGCGCCGCTCCTTTTGACGGCTTCTGTGCCGCACAAGTTAGCAGATGACTGTATCAATGTACGCTGACATGAGAAAAGAATGAAACGAGAGTCCCCCAGTTTCGCTGCTGCTTGCGCAGCCGGTTACCGCGCACTTATATGAACGTGCACACAATCAAGTTTACTCAACACAATGCTGGCAGGTGACAAATAGCAAAGACGACACCAGCAGTTGATGGTAGGTGTGCAAACATACCTAGACACCTCGAGCACATGGAAAATCTGTGTAAGGCAGAAATGCAAAGCACAGTGTATTGATGAAGGCTGCGCCGGCAACGCCTTGAGTAGGCCGTTCGGCAGCACCATCTGTGTCGCAGTTTCTGATAAGTTAAAATCGATGCACAAATTGGTGTCCTTTTCGCAGCTGTAACGAGCATTAAACACATTAAAATGAGTAAATTCCACATACTGAGTGTGTCGCAAGCGTGTACTATATATTATTTATTTCCCACCAATCAAAACGAACAGCATAAGTCACGCATGCTACCTCACTTCCTGTAACAGAAACTGTCGTTGTACGACGCTGCAATCGGCGCGGAAACCCATTTCGGAAGCAAATTAAAATGTCAAACGCTTCGTTCTCGCCGCTTTTGTTGGTGCCACAGCAGTCATCAAGACCCATAGAAAGCAAACGGCCGATAAAAACAATGTGCGTAATTGAGGGTGCAGGGCCCCTTTAAAGGCGCGCACTTTTACTTGCGGTAGAACATACGATGCGCGGGGGGATGTTATCAATTTGGACTTTATACTAGACATGACGGCAAAAACCCGTCGAGAGTGTCCATATAATTGCTTTCGCAATAAAATGTCATCTCAGTAATAAAAACATGTCTCCTGGTCGGAGCAGCCGCAATTGCGTTTTAATATGCGCAGCTGTCAGTAGCGGGCACGTCGCTGACGGCCCACTGTGAAGCGGCTACGCCATGTTATACGTCCACCCCTCGCTTTCCAGGGTTTAAAAACACTTGGTTTCGCTTAAGGGAGAAGCAATGAATGCGACACCAACAAATTGTATTGTTATACGAAGTAAGACTAGCAGCTAACTCTTTTTGATCCGATCTCGCGTAACTGAACAAAACGCTGGTTTAAGGGAATATGACCGTTCCAGGAATCGAAGCGGTTTTTGTTTTGTGACTAAACGCGAAGTAGGCGTTGAGAGCACAGCAAGTTTACAAGGCGTCTCCTGATGCCTCGAGATAGCTTGGGCCAGTGACTGAGCCCTTCAAGCGATGCATTTTCCCCCCAACCCTCCCCTGGCGCCCCTTCATGTTCCTTACGAAACACGGGCGGGGCGTTTCGTCTCTGTTTGATGAGCAATCGACGGCAGGCCGTCACACGGGAAGATGTTATCACATGCGCTCTCCATGCGACGGAAACGGCCGGCTCGTTTAATCTCCGCTTCAGCCGCGTTCGTCGCCAACGCTCGCGAGCTTTTACCCGCGGGTAGAATGCGCGGGGTGATATTATGAATTTGGACTTTATATGGAAAATTACACAATGCTGATGGCAAAAACACGTCGAGAGTGTCCATATAATTGCCATCACAATAAAAATTAAAACTTGAGAAGCCATTCTACTCTGCGAAAGTGGATAAGCGAAGCTGTTTCGCGCACAGCACAGAGGTGACATGATGGAGGACAGTTTGGTATGTAAGGCCAGGTTGCTAACGGCCAGGCTGTTAGTGTTCAATATGCAAGATTAATGCGAAAGCCTTCGACCTTATGCTTCATCAAACACGAAAATTGACCGTCGGCGGCGTCAATCGATTTATGCAAAACAAAAAATAATCATCACGTGATGGCGTCATCATCACGTCATAGATCGTCATAACTTGTGACGTCACCATGACGTCATAGATCGTCATAACTTGTGACGTCATCATGGTGTCATATATTGTGATGTCACGTGATGACGTCATCTAATGACATCGTCGCTTGGCACTGCTTCCGTGATCGGTGTGCCGATCATGGAGGCAGTGCAAAACCAGGTGAGGTGCAGGAAGCCTGCAGAGAGGGAGGGGGAGGATCAACACACCGATCGAGAAGAAAAAGAACCTGGCTTTCACCTTGGAGTCGTTTTACGGGAATGCATTAGGGACAGTGTGACTCTTTGGCATTGAGGCACTGTTTTACGTCACGGCGTTTGTCTACCATGTCTGCTGATAACCACACAGGTGTATTTAGAGTGTTATTTCATAAAGCACAATTTTATTGATCTGGTATTCTGTTTATTTGCTAGTGTCGAAAAAAATCCAGTTTCACCGCAAGGGCGAAGGAATGAATGCGATAGCAACAAATTGTAGTGTTAACGAAGTCAGGCTGGCAGCTAACTGTTTCGTATCCGCTCTCGCGTAACTACAAAACGCTGGTGTAAGAGAATACGGCCGCTCCAGGGAGAGATGCTCTCCGCATAGTCACTTTGCGTTGAGAGCGCAGCACGTAGAAGGGTATACGAGCCGGCTGCTCTGATGGCTTTCGAGATAGCGCTCGCGACCGCGCCCTTAAGGCCTGAACACACGTACGCGTTGCAGCGCGTCAGATCGTGACTTTGACGTGGCGCCGCGCCCTCTCCCTATAGAGAGACGGCACGCAGCTTCGCGTAGCCGCGCGCCCTCTCTCTCTACAGGGAGAGGGCGCGGTGCTGTGTCATAAAGTCACGCGCTGCAACGCGTACACGTGTTCAGGCCTTTAGGTTCAAAGTTCATAGTAGCTTCCCGCGCGACAACCCTTGAGTTTCCCGCGCGACAACCCTCCGACGCCAACTGCTTGTCTCGTGCCCCCGTCGACGCACCGCCGCAGGATGACCACGATGATGACTGCTTCTTGGGAACCATAAGTGCCGACGACTTCGCTGAACGACAGCAAACCGATCCGGAACTCGGGGGCCTTGTGGAATACCTCAAGGGCAGGACCGCCGTTGTTCCGAAAGTATTCAGGCGGGGATTGGCGTCATTTTTCTTGAAAAACGACATCCTCGTAAAGAAGAACTTCTCTCCGGCTCGAGCCAACTACCTTATCGTTGTACCTTCGGCACTGTGACGAGAAGTTCTGCAGGCCCTGCACAACGACCCGATGGCTGGCCACCTCGGCTTTTCCTGCACGCTCGCGAGAATACAGGAAAAATACTAGTGGCCACGCCTTCCGGGGACGTCGCCGACTACGTTAAGACTTGCCGAGATTGCCAGCGACGGAAGACACTGCCGACTAGGCCAGCGGGATTTCTGCAGCCAATCGAACCACCTCACCGGCCGTTCCAGCAAATCGGGATGAACCTACTGGGGCCATTCCCGATGTTGACTTCCGGCAACAAGTGGATCGTCGTAGCAACTGACTACCTCACCGGCTACGCCGAGACAAAGGCCTTGCCCAAAGGCAGTGCCGCCGAGGTTGCCAAGTTCTTCGTGGAGAACATCGTCTTGCGTCATGGCGGTCCAGAGGTCCTCATCACAGACAGAGGTACTGCCTTTACTGTGGACCTAACTCGGGTGATCTTCAAGTACAGCGAGACGAGCCACCGCTGCACCACCGCCTACCATCCGCAGACGAATGGCCTCACCGAACGTCTAAATAAGACCATTGCCGACATGCTGGCCATGTACGGCGACGTTCAGCACCAGACGTGGGATGCCGTCCTTCCGTACGTGACCTTCGCTTACAACACGGCCGTCCAAGAAACAACGCAGATGACGCTGTACAAGTTGGTCTACGGAAGGAGCTGGCGACGGCGCTCGAGGCCATGCTACCGAACGTCACCGACGAAGAAAACCTTGACGCCGCCGCTTACTTACAACGTGCCGAAGAAGCTCGACAGCTCGCCCGCCTGCGCATCAAGACCCAGCAGTACACCGACAGCCGTCGCTACAATCTTCGACGACGCTTCGTGGAATACCAGCCCGGTGACCGTGTTTGGGTCTGGACGCCGATACGCCGACGTGGACTTAGTGAAAAACTTCTGCGTGGGAGATTGATGACTGATGACTGCGAGAAATGCGGGGGAGATTAGCCCCGTCCAAAGACTTCAAAGAGTTGTGTTCGCGAGGCCTATCATTTAATTAAGGAGACATGGCACTTTTAAACGTTTTTTTAAAATTCTTGATCCATTTTGATAAAACTTGCAGAGTTTAAGAATATTTGTGTGCTGATTTCAAATATGCAGTCGGTTTTTTTTTTCGATAATAAATAGTTTCCAGGATATCACAGACACTCACTTCTTTGTTTGAGGCCTAATTAGCTAATTAACCGCAACCTGAACATCATTATACAATCCACAGAATACACTGAGAATGTTTATAGTGTGTTTGTAAAGCATAAGTAATTGCTTTAGGCCGTTTCCAAGCAGAGTTGTGGGCTGTTGCACCCGATTTATAAAAATGCCCCATTTCGTGCTCGAAACAAAGCCTTAATTTCGAACCTTTTCTCATGAAAGTACTATAACTAAATCTGCCTTACGACACATCGCATCTGTTTATCTTAGAAGCAAAAAAAGAAATCATAATGATAACCCAGATAGAACAAAAGATATTGCTCCTCCATCACAGGAAGAGCATGAAAAATTGTTTGCTGTTGAGTTGAGTTGAGTTTATTTACCACATACAGTTTTACAGTAAGTGGTTGGGACAGGGAAAAAAAGCTGCATGAAAACAGCTTGACAATGCCCCACGTCCCAAATCACTGTGGCAAAACACGACAGTGTCACCCTCAATTTAAAGGGCAGGATGCAAAGTTTTGGTTTTTTAATGTAAGATATGGATAGGAGACGACGGTATGCAGCAATGAAAATTTGTAGCCAGGTGCACAATGATGTCAGGAATGTGAAGAGATGGCGAGCAAAAACTAGATTTTCAGGTCAATTTGCGGTCCCTAAGTGGCACAGTCCCCCTTCGATCGGTTTGGCTGATGTAAGCTGTTTCACAGGTTAGTTTAATCAGATACACCACACGTGTGGTGCAGGTCGTGTACCTGTTTTCATGCCGAACATGCCGGGGTTCTGGTGCTTCCCCAAGCCACCCGTGCACACAGCGAAAAAAGTTTGCAGGGGGCATAAAAAATGACATCTACGCCCTGTCTCATAGCAACTTTTTTAACACTGTGGCAAACCTTATGCAAATAAGGCATCACAACAACACTTTTACGCTGAGTACCTACTATCTGAGTACCTACCTACTACCTACAGAATGGGCCACTCAGGAGGGATGTTTTCACAACCTCCGCTACCGGGCCCTTAATTTCATCTTTTAGGGTATTCTAAGTAAGCATGCATGCATTTGTGTAAAAATCTATTCTGTTAAACATGTGGTCCAACTGCTGCAGCTTAGAGACAAATATTTCCATGTGAAAATGTGTGCTTGGTAACTGCTGCTTTAGATGCTGTGCCGAAGTGGCTTCAGTCAATCACATCACTGAGTACGTTCGGGTTAGTTTGCACGTTTACTCATGCCACAAGCCGCTGCAGATAAAATTAATGTTCCACACGTGCACATGCTCTGCAACGTGAATGGAGCAGCTTGCAGTGGAGCACACAGAGCCTTGTAGCACTGCTGTTCGTGCGATTGCAACGGGCAATGTTAACTAATCTTATATTAGCAAGCTGCATCCATGAACAATTGTGATTTTGTGTGGTCATCACGTTGCCGCAACACATTTCGAGCACCTGCAGTCTTCTCTTTCTCCAAAAATGCCCAAAGATGCCCAAAACTATGTCCTGGTGCAGGCTTGCAGCAAATTTTGTAGAAGAGGCAGGGTATGGGCCAGTTGGTTGTTCATAGTGTACACTTTATCGCGCTGACAATAGACGAAATCTACGTAGAAGCAACGACACGGGACAACACAAGCGCATCATCACGCTTGTGTTGTCCCGTGTCGTTCCTTCTACGTAGCTTTCGTCTATTGTCAGCGTGATGAAGTGTACAAAATTATGTAGTTTTGCAGGATATGACTGCGGGACCCCCCCTATGTAATGCCCCTACAAAAGAGAGGGGGGCCTTTAAGGTAATAAACTGAACTGAACTGAACTGAATGACTACGTCTGTTCTTTCACTCACTCGGCTGTTTTGACTGTGAGAAATTCTGGAAAGTTACCGAATCTAGGACGTAAACACAATGCGTAAACATGCGTGCCGCAGTGAACAATCGATGTCGATGCAGCTAGTGAGGTCGAAAAGTGAACATGGCAGCCGTGACATGTTGACTGTAAAGCACAGCCTTGGAGATCCGAGGGTGCTGTTGCTGAGGTGTCAATCTCTGGCAATAGTAATCAGAGGTTGACTGTTATGCTTCTGGCACCCACTTCTAGAGGTGCCTGTTTGACTCAAGAAAGTCCCATTGAAACAGGGTGCTACATTGTGGCATTGAAGTTTAATTTCGTCAACGCTTTAACACACCGTGTGGTGGCGGTTTTAGCGCATGCCTCGCTCATAGCATCCATCCATATCGACAAATAGCTCTCCGACGCTCGCCTGGCTGTCGCTCCGCGTTCCCTGCGCGCCCTGTGAGAAGTAGCGTGCAGGCTAGAGGAAAGACACGACGCGCGTAGCGTTTCTCTTCGCATTTCGCGACGCTTTGAAGGAGTGCATATCGAGCTATAGTGTTTATTGGTGCTTGTAGATGCCATCTTTGCGCGGGATTCACCATATGCGGAGTCCACGTATACGTTAAGAACTTAAACTACCACAAGGGTTAAATCAGGATCATGGGCGTTTGTCGTCGTTACGGAGATGCGCCACTAGGCGTCAACGTGAGTGAGATGCGTCCACATCAACCGGTGCTATATCTGCCAAACAACAGTAGACATTGTACAAGCTCTCATATACCAATGCACTATAAATAATAAACTACTTCTGTGACAACACGTTTCACTTTTTTAGGCTAGTACTAACCGGTAACCCAAGAGTTGACCTGAAGCAATAGAAATTATGAAAAATATTTGCATTGCTATTGAAGTATTTTCATGCAAAAGTGTTCCTTTGTGCCACATGCTGAAATGCTACTCTTTGAGAAGCGGCATCATAATTAGCTGTGCGGGAACGAAGTGCCAAGTGGGCTTAAATGTTGCTACCCCATAACTGGTGTAAAAGGAGGGGGGGGTGCTAAAACAGTGCTCTTGAATGGTGCAGGCCGGAGGCTGGGGCAGCACCTTTGCTGCGCACAGTGACGCAGACATTGAAAGTGCGCTGGCTAGACGAGCTACTGGAGCACAAGGCCATCTCCTGTCCCATCCACGACTGCCCGTTCACCTGCCCTGCCATCACAGCAATGGAGAAGCACTACTCACAGTGCACTGGGGTGAGACACAAAAACTTTCTCATGCCACCATGGCCTCACTGGAGGGATGTCACTGTCCTAAGTTTCATTCAGGTGGCTTAGTGGCAGCAGAATCAGCTTGAGAAACTCAGTTCAGCCAACAATTATTGTTTCGCGGTTGCAGTATCTTGTACAGGGGTGCAGCAGCTGCGCCAATTTGATAGAATTGCTTATTTTTGCATCAAGCTAAGCCAAAACCATGAAATTTTTTGAAATTGTGTCACACTGCGCCAAACTGCCCAACCAGCCTCAAAATTTTCAGTTGCATTTGTTTTAGCAAGAAATGGAGGCTGCAGTGGCCACCTGCTGTTTGGGCATCATCACCCAATCCAATTCAGACATGCAGAAAAGGCATAGGCGCGCTTTGTGTTGGGCGCCCAAAAACTTCCATTTTCTGCTGGTTGCAGTGCTGCTGTACATGAACATCTAAATACCATTGCGGAGGCTCCGTATAAAGAATGTTACGGGACACTAAAGAGTAAAACAATTTTTCTCTTTCTACTAAATTACTCTTTCACAATACCAATATTACCATGCTTGCCACGATACTTGCAACGTGGGCTTGTTGCCACGAGAAAATGTGCAAAAAGAAAATGCACGTGGCGACTCCACCTTGACGTTCCCACTCCAGTCACTGCGATGTCATGGATTTGGTTGGCGTGTACTAGAGCATACACCATTCCTAATCGGCAAAAATAGACTGCATTGTCCTCTGAGGCAGCCATAGATTTAACATACCAAGTTCCACGAAATTTAGTTGAGCTAACGTCACCAAAATACGAAAACTACTCTGAAATTCGCGACATCATAAAATTTAAAAGTAAAACTTTGACTTTGATTTACTCCTTTAACCCTTTCGCTGTCACTGACGTATCGGTACATTTTCGCATCCCCCCTCCCCCACAGTGTCACTGATGTACCGTATGTTCTCCATCGTGTGTTAAAAAATTCGTGCCACAGCGCAAAGCTGGCGTGATTTAGCATGATTCTACTGGTTGCGCCATGTGTATATTCTTTCTTGAAGCACGTATTTTCGCCCCTTGCTGTGTTGTGCGTGTATTGAAGAACACGGAGCAAAGGCGTCCACCCTTCTTTGCTGGACGGCTTGGTTGCTCGGTGCGCACTACTCTCTTGAGCTGAGTGACCATGCAGTGCCCGTACGATTACGGGTACAAGGATTGTTCTACCATCTGCTGCAGGTTTTCAGGGCTTTTTCCTTCTTTTTGTATTCTGTTGGCATATCTGCTACGGCGGGTCAAGTTGAGGGGCACATGCAGTTGCCTCTCAGACCGACATATGACTCGATCGATGCCTTTCGCATGCTTGCCGCGGCCTCACTTGCTGCGGATAGCAGCAAGCGAGGCCGTGGCGCTGCTTTAAAACGCATTATTGCGCTGAAACTGCTCCTAAGCAGTCTTTGGTGCCTTCATGTGCCGATGTTATCGGCAGCGTTGCACGTCCAATGTCGCACTCTTTTACTTGCGGGGAGAACATATGATGTGCGGCCTATGTCAACGATTTGAACTTTATATAGAAAATGACGACGACGACAAAACCCGCCGAGAGTGTCCATATAATTGCAATAAAAGTGAACATTATAGTTCTCTCGTCTTCTCATTTATGCATGTCAGCAGTTCTGTTTTGTCAATGTAAAGATTTAAAAAAAATTTCTCTCAAGTGTAGTCAGGTTTTGCTACACAGTGCTTTGCTTATCTCTATTTTCCTCTCTGTTCTCATGTCGGCTGTGGCGCTTTAATGACAGGAGCATAAGCCTTTCTGATTTATTTTTATTGAGTCTCATTGGGTTTAGAATGAAAGTAACTTTTATTAGTTTCTCTAGCCTTCAGTTGTTGTGCATGTCAGCTGCGGTGTTTTATAAACATAATAACATGAACATTTTTTATTCGTCTGAGGTCTCGTAAAGTGTACATATCCAAAGCATCGCATTTCTTGTTTTCTCTGCGTTAATCTGTCAGCTGTGATGTTTTAATGATGGGAACATATATTATATAAATATATATATATATACTGGCTGTCTCAGCTAACTTGGGCCAAGATTTAAAAAAAAACCATGCACTCTAGGAAAGTTCTACCTGTTGTTTATTAGCGGTAGTCGTGTGTACATACAACCTGTATCTTTTTCATGACTAAGTGCTAATTATTTAAGTAGCTTTAATTAGCCAACTTATTTATTCTTGCTCGAATCTGTAAAATATTAAGTTTATATTGTACCTCGCCTCAAATAACCCCAGAATGAGGCATTTATTTTTTGCTGAAATCTGCTGGTTGTTTTTCCGAGAAAAAACAAAAGTGCGTGAAACACGCCTAATATGAAATAGATGTGCGATCGCGCACGGCTACTCAAGCGCTTTCAATTGTGTTTTAATTGATACATGGCTGCGTTCGTTCATTGTACAGGGCTTCATGCTGTTTGATAGACGCGCATCAGAACACGCTGCTGAGACATCTATTATCGAGCGTGAAGCCCTGTACAGTGTCAATTTTTATGAAAGGGAACACGGGAGCGCATGGCCTGCGCGCTCCGGCGGCTGCCGTAAGCTCCGTCAACCGACAGCTAACGAAAGCTTGCCCGCTTTTGGCGTCATCTATTGGCTAACAAAATAACGAATCATGGCTGGTTGAGAAGCACCTTTAGATAACGCTGCTTCTCGGCTCGCGTTAAGGGCAATTCCTGCAGCTCGCGCAGTGCTGGCGCGCCACGCTCGATTTGTTGACAGGCAGACGACGTGCTGCCTGCATCGCCCGTTACGCGAGCCGAGATGCAGCGTTATCTAAAAGCGCTTCGCAACCGGCCATGACTTGTTATTTTGTTTGCCAATAGATGACGCCAAAGCGGGCGAGCTTTCGTTAGCTGTCGGTTGACGGAGCTGAAGGCAGCCGTCGCAGAGCGCAGGCCACGCGTTCGCGTGTTCCCTTTCATAAAAATTGACACTGTACAATGCGGTAATGAACGAATGCAGCCATGTATCAACTAAAGAACGCTTGGAAGTGCTGGAGTATTGGCACGGATAGTGCGCATCTATTTCATATTTGGTGTCTCTCATGCTTTTGTTTTTTCTCAGAAAAAAAAATAAATGCTTGATTCTCAGGTTATTTGAGGTGATGACAACATCAAATTAATATTTTACCGATTCATGCAAAAACAAAAAAATGGCTACTTAAAGCTAATTAATTAATTAGCACTTAGTCATTAAAAAATACAGGTTGTATATACACACGACTACCGCTAATAAACAACAGGTAGAACTTTCCTAGAGCGCATGGTTCTTTTTAAAATCTTGGTCCAAGTTAGCTGGGACAGCTGGTGTATATATATATATTGAGGGTTCTCCCCACGGTGGTCGGTGGTGGTTTTGCCGTCCACCACCTCCCACCTCTCGGGGTTCAGACTTGCTGTACTCGGGGAAAACTGGAAGCTAGGAGCGCGAGACGTCGGCTCCCGTAAGAGCGAACCGAAAACGCAGGCCGGGAAGGAAATGTTCAGTGAACGGACCCGTCAGCGGCTGTAGAGAAAAGTGACGGTCAAAGAACGTGCTCATCACAAAAGAACAGGAGTTGAGAGCGCACGGTGACATCTCTTTCCCTTTCTTGCCTAGGCTTGGCTGGCATGGCGTTGGCTTGGCTGCGCCTCCATGCAGCTAATGCAGCTTCGGCATTCGGCGCACCGATACCGATTGTACCGAAATGTTGGCTCGCGCGAGCTCTTCTCTCGTCGTTGTTGAGGGCCTCTATTCGCAACGTTGTCGCTCCTTTCTTTCTCAGCTTTATTTATTGTTTTCTCAGTGACATTCTCCGGTCATTAGCCGACATATACCTACCGATGGGTCCCTCGGGCGACGCGGACTACCCCCACTACCGGGGCCTCCAGAGGGAGGACAGAGTTGTCAAAATGAGCCATCGCGGATGGTGAGGTCAGTAGGTCGACTAGCTGGGAAAAAGCTGAAGCTTGGGCATGGCCCCAGGAGAAGGGGACGTCATTTTTAATCCTTTGAGGGTCGAATTTTTTTGCGAAATGCGCTCCAAAAATGTGTATTTTTTTTATTGCTGAATTAAAATCTTCAGACGATTCTATCTAAGCAAAAAATTCTCAAATTATTTTTGCGTGACCATAAAGTGACGTAAAAATCATTTTTGTGGTTACATACATATGGTTTATCCGTGAGTAACATCAAGCAAAATCCTAAAAAAAACCACTTATACGATTTTTTATAAATAAAAATTATGCGTTGTATAAACATAGCTCACAGACTTACAAAAATACACTTGGCGAATAGTCCACATCGGAAGAATCACCGCTCGACTCACTAGCAGCAGAGCAACCGGTGTGCACTTCCATAGTGTAAGTGAACTTCATGAGTGAGTGCACGGAAGAAAACTATGGTTGTGTGCCCATCTGGAAAACAAAACGAGTGGAAAAGCTATAATAAACCTTTGTCTTATTGCCAATGAGACGGAGTTAGTTTTTCCGAGTCCCTAAAACAGGAAACGCGACCACGGTGGCGTTGTTTGTGTAATTTAGCGCCGCACGGAGACAGATGTAATCGGGCCCCGGGTAGCAATAAATGAAAGAGTCACAAGCGGTCACCCTTTGAGGTGTCTTGGACCAGACAGTCATCAGCTTAGCGGGTGCGAGAAGCGATAACCACCGGAAGGACAAAACTAAAACCAGCCACACCACGGCGCATGCTCGGATGCGCAAGCGAAAACCAGCGCGCCACTTTGGAAGGAAAAAAAAAGAAAGAAAAACAATGGAGAGACATAAGTACATGAAAAAAGTTCCATGTATTACCGAAGTGTGGCAGCACATGCCAAGCAAGAGAAATGATCCGAAAAGGCACGTGTTTTCAACATACAATGTCGTACATGTACGGTGAAAACCCTTTGGCGCCTGTTAAGTGATGTTGTACATGTTGTGGGAATCGAGCGCGCCCTCCCCTTTGGCGCCTCGTTCCCCAGCTAGCGCGCGTGTTGGCCCCGCGTGGCTCGAGCGCCGGGAACCGCCGTTAATCGGCAGACCACGGCGGCAGCGCCAGGCCTCTTTGTCTGGTGCGAGCCATGCGTCGGCTTCCCGGCGCGCGGGCACGCGTCCGGGCATGCCTCGACATGCTCACATGCTCACGCCACCAAGCTAGCTTACGTCACTGAGCAACGCCTGTCCTCATTGGCCGCCAGTGACAACCCCCTTCCCCGTTGAGCTCGCTTCTGTCTGGCACGGGCTTGCCCGCGTCAGATGCTCTCAGGCCTTGACGAGAGGTTGACGCGCTGCTGAGCAGGCGGCTTCTCGTTCGTGCGTTCGACTTCGGCCCTCGAGCGTGAGTCGTCGCGCCGTAGGCAAGCGTACTTGCTCGGTCTTGCGGAGTTCCCTATACGGCCTGCAAGCTCGTGAGTGTCGCACTGTGCTGCATCTTGGGTTAATAAACCCGTTGTTGTTGTTACCCTGCCTCGTGCGTGGTTTCTGCGCCGTGTCGGAGAAAACGACGAACCCGGCCGCAGCGTCGTCGCACGCAGTGGCAGTGGAGAACGTCGCGTCCCTACACGGTCGCGCTCGTAGGTAAGCCTAGTGCAAACCTATCTCCACAATGTATGGCATAAACCTTCAAAGTTGAGCACATCCAGTTACTTGAACATGGCCTGAAGTTCGTACTGGAAGTGTCGCTGTCGTCTGTGGATAAGCTCGCGTTTTGCCGGCAGATGTCAAGAAACGTAGAACAAGAGCTTCGTCCAAGATCCTCTTCAGAATGTGTTGATGTGGTGTCTTGGACAAGGAAGCGTTGCCAAAGACCTGCGAGTGTTCGACCACTCTTGTCATTTTTTGCAGAAGAAAAACCGAGGTTAATTCTTTCAGATGAAGGAGGTCACTTTTGTTGTGCTGTCAGAAAGCTTGTTCGCAAAAAAAGGCCAGTGCAGTCGTTGAGACAAATTTTTGAAAAGTGACGGTAGAGAGTGCCAAGGTAAAGAAAAATGCACTTCGTCTACTGTAGAATCTGGGACTGGACACAGTTGCAGCAACTGTCAAGAAGGCTCAAGAAATGCAGCTTGACGTATTTTTTGCTGCCAAAACGCACAAGAATGACGTTCCTTTTCGGGCGATAGTATCAGAAAGACACACTTGACTGGAAGTGGTCTCCCGCTTCCTACAAAGACAGTTGTCTGCCCTGAAGATTAATGATCCCTACGGAATCAGCAACACGCGAGCCCTGGTAGGTTTTTTTCGCAACGAAAATCCTTCACACCTGTGTGCGGAGAGCACTGATGTGGAAGACCTCTACTAGTATAACCTCATTACAACGGATCTGTTTACAACAGACATTCAGATACTACATACCAATTTGCGGCATTATGCCGACCTCCATATTTGTTCCATTGATTGAGCTTCGTTTACAACAGATTCTGGTGCAACGGACATTCGGATATAATTGACTAAAATGTCAGGCCAGCAAGGTAGTCAGGACTCCTTTACAACAGACTTTTCTACCACGGACATCCCAAATTTAATAACATCCGACTTCAAACATCGCTTACCATGCTTTCGGGACGGGAACAGCGCGCCGCGGATATCGACGTACCGATTTAACAACGAAGGCCGCCGATCTCCGGTCTGTCAATGATCAGCTATGCCTAGCTGTAGTGACAAAAAATTGGCGTGCAGCGTGCTTGGTGTTGCGTTTTGGGATGCTGACATGCGAAATGCGAGCCGCTGCCACCCCTTCTCCGAGCGGTCGCTGCGCAGCGAGCTTGGCCGCAGGGTCCGATGCCGTTACGCAAAATGCCCGTCCACGGTTCTGAGGTGCCAGCGGGCGATGTGATTCGTTGCTTGCAACGAAGGACATTGCGGCTTCTTCGATTTCGTATGTCCGCTAGCGCGATGTTCTTGCCCGCAAAGTTCGGATTCTTCTCGTACATCGGCACCGTGAGCGGAGTTAGGCCTAGCCACGGCATCGAGTATAGAAAGCTCGGTCGTGATGTGCGTGGCTGCACTGCCCAATGTTTCAAAGTACGCCATGCTCGATCGCGAGTACAAAGAGTTGTCCTGCAGTGGTCTTCGTCATAAGCTCTAAAGTGCTGATGAGCAGAGCCTCTAACAGTGGGTCCAACGAGTCAACGCTATTACAGTAGCGATGTTCTACGCACGTCTGCGATGTTCGCGACGAGTCTGGCGTGCTATCGTAATCTGATGATTGAGCGTTCGCTTGCAGCTGCCAAACTGAAGCGTAATGATAATCTAAATTATCGTCAACCCATGAACACAGAACGAGTGCGAACGCATCACTAAGTAACGCAATTTTCGACAGCAATGATCTAAGAAGAGGGGGGTGCAAAGTCTGCCCCATACATTGATTTAATAGGGAGGGGGGCGCCGCGATGAACCTTCGTCCCCCTTGAAGGGGAACCCTGCGCACGCCTATGCTTGTTACCGAATGGAGGAGCTAGCTGAAATGGAGAAATTGAACATGGCGAGATGCACTTTACGACGAGCCCGAAATGGTGGCACCCGGTTGCACCATTGCCGAGCTATAATTTTTAATTTTTTTTTTCATTTCTGCAGGTTTTGCCTAGTCCGCAGACGCAAAAATATTTTTACAGCAATTTTGCGTAGATTTCAGTAAAGACGTTTCGGAATCGGATTGGAAAAAGGCTACAGAAACTGAAAATGCGATCCAAAAATCACATTTTTTTTTTTGGTCCCCTGTTAAGAATAAATCCATTCTTTGATTTTGTTTGTGACTTGTAATTCTCTCCGGTTATAACAGACCCATTTGGCTTTCATGTAAAAGTCTGTTGTAACGGTACTTGGATTTTACATACTCCCTTTACAACAGACCAAAATCCTCTTCGCTATGAAGGTCTGTTGTAATGAGGTTATACTGTATTCGCTTCCACACAATGAACTAGTATAGAGCGTAAAAGTGTGCATAACGCAACATAACGACAAGTTGGACTTCCAGTCAAGGTGTGGGATAACGGTGGAATCGTTTATGGAACTGCTCATGGTATATCTACAACCTACGGTAGTTGGTGTTGAAAGGACCTGTAAGTGCAGAAAGTTGGTGTGTGTATTGGGTCGGCTTTAGCACCCACTCTCAGTGACATTTTCCTCAGTCGTGTTGATAGAAAGGTGTCAGAACATTTAGCAGGTACTGCGGAACTCATCTTTTGTTATGTCGACGACTATCTAGTGCTAGTACACAAGGATAATTACAACCAGAACGTCATTAATGTACTAAAGGTTTTTAGAGCGAATTCCTGTCGGCTTAAGTTCACAATAGAATTTGTACAACACAAATCACTGCAGTTTTTGGATATCAAGTTGCTCTTAGGGCAGAACACGTGTGCTGGCGTTACAGTCCACGAGCCAATAAATTGTTGCTAGATTTCTCATCTGGCCACTGGAAAGTAATCAGAAATGCAATAGCATTTTCTTGCTGAAGGTTTTCGTTGCTCCAGTCATGTGCACACGAGGTCTGTTCCAGCTTTCAAGACCAGATAAACAGGCTTAGGGATCCGACCCATGTTTTGAACTATTTGTAGCAAACTCGTTCCAGTAATAAAAGGTGCGGAAAAAATCTCTAAAAGGCTAGAAAGTGGCTCTAAGAAGCTTGCAGTTCTCCCATATGTTCACAAGTTTTCCCACGGCTTGAAGAACGTAGCAGCGAGATATGGCGTAACGTCGGTGTTTAAAGCACCCAACAAGCTTTCAAAATTGTGCCCACGACTTCGAAAGATGGCGTAGTCCGGTACTACGCAGAGTAGAAACAGCTGCCAAATAAAGCACAGCCAAGGTTGCCGGTCTTGCAAAACAAGAGTAGTTTACCAGATTCCTTTCAATTGCGGCAGATCCTATGTTGGGCAGTCTGGAAGGTGTATAAACACCAGATTGAGAAAGCATGACTCCGCATTACGTAGTGTAGCACGAACTCATCTGGTGGATCATTGCAGTTCATGCGGGTGCACAGCTTTTTTTATGGACACAAAGATTCTGTCAACAGACAGAGAAAAAGTAAACCACGGGGTAATTGAAGCATTCCATATTAGAAGTATGGGAGAGAAGTGTGTAAGCCAAGCTCGTGTCGGCACGTGTAGACCAAGCTCGTGTAGGCACGTGTAGGAATCGTGCTAAAGATGTGTGAGCTCAGCCTCCAGTGTGTGTGTTTTTTGTTGTTGTTTCCATGATGTAGAGTTGATGATTACCGTAAAAACCGGAATATAGGTCGAATTTTTTTTAATGAAATGGCCCTAAAATGTCGATCCCCGTCTTATTACCGGTCATTGGCAGAAAAACTTCGCAAGTCTGGCCACTATGGGCAACTGAAGTCAACTGCCTCTATCGCCATCGCAACCGTCGGCATCGCTTTCTTTACTACCAGTGTTGTGTAGGGCAGGAACGCGGCGTAACCCGCGGCGGGCCGACGGAGAGGCCGAACGACGGGAGGCGCGTAAAGTGACGACGCGTAGACCAAGCTTCGGTGAGACTGACGGGAGACTGCTCTCCTGCGTTTATTGCAGGTGGTTTTAAGGAGGGGGAAGAATGGCTATTGGTCCGCGAGGCACGGGTCACATGACCAGCATGGCCACGCCGGATTGGTGGTAGTAAAGAGATATGGAAGATACCCAGCTCCACCCAGTAGCATGAATAGAGAGCTCAACTGCACTGGTGTCTTAGCATGTCACCCGGGGTCGCGCGACACAACATCGTCCCGCCCTGGGAAGAATTGCATCCTTATACAATCCTTGAGGTATAACTGTGGTACATCAGCAACACTAAAAAAAATTCACATTCGAGTTCCGATCGAGATGGCACCTGCAATAACGCAGAAGTTCAGTCTTAGGAGAACACAAACACAACCTAGGTTACAGAAAATTCATTTCACCAACACCTAACACAAGTGCCAGCTTCCACTGTTCCTGAACATTCACACACGTGCGCACACACGCGCAGTGGGCTGGGGGCTTACGTGTCCGCTGTGGGCAACGTGACCCAGGCCCTGCAGGAAAACTGCGTGCTGCGGCTATCGGGAGCCGACTTCGAAGACCCATTCGCATCACTTCCCTCCCCCGTGTTGGAATTCGGTGCATTGACTGTAGGTGAGGAGGAATATTCAGGACTTTCCTCCTGAAGTCCCAACGGGTGATACTGGGTCGCAGGCAATTGAAGCTGCGCTTCAGTAGATGTAGAGTCGCACTGGACAGCAGGGCCACCGCGAATGGCCTGCGCAGGCAACACATGGTTGCTGATGTACAATTTTGAATGCGGCCGCCGACCGCCGTCGTCGACGATGACGTCGTCGTCCTGGAGCCGGCGCAGCTCGCTGGCGTCCTGCTGCCGTAGCGCCAGAGGCAGCCGACGCAGCTTGGGAGGCACTGGCACGATGTGCTGCCGCCTCTTGGCCCGGCCAGGCAGGTGCTCGAACCCCGGAGGTACACCTGCAGGAAGCTGCGAGGAAACTGGTGTAGCCAGATGACACGTCAACGTTGCGCCGTCGATCAGGAGTCCCAACTGCTGGATGGCGTCGAGCCCCAGCAGTGAAGTGCCGTGTGCTGTGACGTAGAAGGTGACAAAGGCGCGCTTGCCATGGTGCTGCAAGTCCGTGCGGAAATAGCCCAGGACCTGGTATGCAGTGCTTCGAAAAATTGTTCAAGTGAACTAACACTCGCAGCAGGCGATGCTTCGAAGCGAAAAGCGCGTCGAAGTCCCTCTTCGTCATCAACGATGCTGTGGCTCCGGTGTCCACTAACAATGCCACGTGGCTATGTCCTCCGACGACGACATGGATGCGCAAGTCCCTTGGGGTAGTTGGCGCAGCTTGCACGGATAGGACTGTGGCAGTGCTGGAGTCAGCTTCTTGAACGGGGGTAACTTCCTGTACCGACACTCGTCGCTTACGGCAGACTGCCGCGAAATGCCCTTTGATACGGCAAAATTGGCAAATTGTCTTCTTGGCCGGACAATTTCTTGATGTCGCCAAATGCCCTAACTTGCCGCAGCGAAAACAGGGGCCGACTTGAGGCTTGGGCGCAAGCTGTTGCACTTGCTGGCAGCGAACGCAGTCTTGAACCAGCGCCGTCGAGCCCGCGCAGCCATCTCGGATGCGGCCGCCCGACTTGGGGGGGAAGCTGCCGCCATGTTGAGTCAGATGCGGGGCCAGCGAAGCAGCCGACCCGCCATTTTGAGCCGCTGCTGCGACGCACTGGATGCTGCCACCGTAACCGGAGTGCGAGCCGAGTAGCCGCTCATTTTCTCCGAACGCCGCGTTGGCTTTGCTGAGCGCCTCCAAGTCGCGTCCAACTTCTTCGGCTTTCTGCAGCGTAAGGGCTTCCCCGTACGACAGTAGTTTGGCCCGTACATGTGCGTTGGCGACCCCGTGAATTACTTGGTCCCGCACTCTGTCGTCGTAAGTGGCGCCGAACTTGCATGACAGGGCCTTTTCTTTCAGCGCGGTGACGAAGTCGAGAAACGTTTCGCCGGGCAGTTGTTTGCGGCTCGTGAAAAGGTGCCGCTCGGCTAGCACGTTCGTTGTCTCGGCGAAAAGCCCGTCTAAAAACTGGAGCACCGTGTCGTACGCCGTTGCCGTCGCCGCTTCTCTCTTTGCAGGACAAGGGTGTCAATGCAGGCTAGTTGGTATTTCATTGCCTTCAGGTGTACCCTCTTTGCCTTCAGGTGTACCTGGAAAATCTTGTGCCATATATGCCAAGGAATGGGAGGCTTGCCAGGAGCGTTGAGGAACGGAGGAAGGTTTGCAAAAGGGGCCGCCATGTGTGCAGGAGGTAGGCCGTAGGCTCAAGCAGGAAGGTGGCGTCGTAGAGGGAGCTGGAGCGGGAACAAAGCAAAGTCAGGTCGACGCCAGTGTAGCAAGCAGGAAGGACAGAGCACCGACGTCCGGGAGAAATGTGACTCGCGGTAAGTGTCACTTACGTCGTGCTCTTCCTGGCGTCGCCTGTCGTAGTAGCGTAGCGGTTCAACTACCTCGTCGCGTGTGTTGTGTAGGGCAGGAACGCGGCGTAACCCGCGGCGGGCGGACGAAGAGGCCGAACGACGGGAGGCGCGTAAAGTGACGACGCGTAGACCAAGCTTCGGCGAGACTGACGGGAGACTGCTCTCCCGCGTTTATTGCAGGTGGTTTTAAGGAGGGGGAAGAATGGCTGTTGGTCCGCGAGGAACGGGTCACATGACCGGCATGGCCACGCCGGATTGGTGGTAGCAAAGAGATATGGAAGATACGCAGCTCCACCCAGTAGCATGAATAGAGAGCTCAACTGCACTGGTGTCTTAGCATGTCACCAGGGGTCGCGCGACACAACAGCCAGCCTTGTGCCGTGGGCGGTCTCATTTTGTGTTTTTGTGTTTGTCTTAAGAACCTATTTGGGTTTCGAGGTGCTTTTTTTCTTGTTCTGGATCGGTGGACAACGACAGTTCACCGTAGCGTTCAAGGAAACAGTGTTCGAGTTTGTGAAGGCGCAAGGAAATCTGGTCTGAAGTGTTTTACCAGTGCCTTAAGCGGGTAATGCAGTGACCTAATGAAACAAACAGACAATGAAGCCAAGGAAAGTATAGGACGTTATTGTAGTCTCTAACTGTAGTCTGCTAATTATGACAAATATAAAGGAATTAAACTGGAAAGGAGTTATTTCATTTATGTAATAATTACTACATTACAGTTAACGACTATAAATAATGTCACCTGTACCTTTATTGGCCTCATCGTCTGTCGGTTTCATCAGGTTGTGCCTAACAAAGAAATGAGCCCTTGATGCATCCTCCTTCCTTCATTCATAACATGGGTCTTTTTCTGGCAGAGTGGATATGAGTGTTTATTACTCAGCTGCCAACTCATAAAAACAGCACATATTATGTGGTGCCACCTGGCATGGCTTGGAGCGGTGCTGTCTCACACTCTCAGGTTTACACGCACAGATATGCCCAGAAAAGTGGATGCAACCACCAGTGTAGCTCAATTAGTAGAGCGTCAGACGCGTTATCCAAAGGTTGTAGGTTGGGCCTCTATACCGGCAGCAAGGTTGCCTTTTCATCTCCTTTCCATTTATGTCATAATAACTTCACTGCAGATAATGTCCCCTTGGCTTTGTTGTCTGTTGGTTTCATTAGGTTGTGTATAGCAACAAAATGAGCCCTTAATGCATTGAGTGAGTCCCACGGCGCCTTCTATACGAAATATCTAAAAGGCGCATTCTTTCACTGAGGTATAAAATACTGAGGATTCATAGTTGACAAATACAGTACTGTAGGATAGAAAAAAGGCTGCCTTGTAAGTGTGGGAGCTTATTCTTTCTCAGAGCTGCTTTTTGTCAAGAATGAATGTTCAGCGGCTTGTCCAGGTTTCCCTGCCACACAAAGAACATGCCAAAAGGAAGGAGCAAGAAGAAAATGCCAAAAGAAAGAATGCTTCACAGTGCTAAGGAAAACAATGCTTCTGTGCAGCCATTCTAAAGTGAAAGATTGGCTTTTTCTAAAAAGACAGGTGTGCAAACACGGACACAAGAAAGAAGTGCCTTCTTGTGTCCGTGCTTGCACGCCCTGTCTTTTTATGATTCGAATTTGTAGGCGCAAGGAAGACACGGACGAGAAGGGAGACACACACACAGGGCGTCCGTGTCTTCCTTGCGCCTACAAATTCGAATCATGCTTTACCAACACGCCCAGTTGCTCACCCTCACACTGTCTTTTTAGAATGAATACTTACCAACTAGCTCAGCTGTCTGTTATTCTAAGCTTCATTGGCTCGTTTTCGTGCAGTTTTATTTGTCGTCTGCCTTCATCGCATGTATATTTCATACGTTAAAGCAAAATAAAAAAAGTATCAATTTCCCTCTAGTTTGATTGCACGTGCAGAAATTCATGTTCTTTATTGCTTCAGAACACGGGCTCCTAGTCAGAGTTTACAGCAGATGGCGCAAGTTCTCCTATCAGTTCTGCGTTACTGACTCTAGCTTCTGCCGCTATTGAGCATGCATAAATTGAAGAGAACATCCACTAATTTCTACAAACAATGGCAGATGGTGCTCCGAAAGAGCATTGTTTGCCATGAGCGAGAGAAAAAGGAGGAAGCATGCAGTGTGGAGAGACAGCGAGTGCAAAAAAAGAAATAGATTAGATGCAGCATTGGAATGTCAAAAATTAACTCGGAACGAATGTATCCTTTGGCACCGAAGTCAGCTGTGCCTGCCTATCTTATTCCATGGCGCTTGCACTTGTGCCAACTGCAATGTGCATTTTACCACACCACATGAGTATGTTGGTTGACGAAGTTCGGTCAGACTATTAGGTAGAGGACAATAAGGAACTGACAGTGACCATGAAAGTACGAGAGCTGGCACATCTTTGATTTTATAAACTTTTGTAGTCTGTTTTAATTGTCCTCTTTGTCTTTTTTCCCACCAGACTGATTTCTGCCTGACTTTTGAATGTATCAAACTACTTTATGCCCGTGGTGAAAGGATGTGTGTAATGTAAGCTTTCTGTGCAGGTCAATGGTTCTGGGCTAGACCAGTGCCCCTACTGTGAGGCCCAGTTCCTCACCCACAGTAGTGCCTTGCACGTGCACATAGTGGAGCAGCATCCCACCAGGCGCTCCCTCATGCACTCGCACGTGGGTGAGGGCCGCTACCGCAAAACCCTGACTAGACGAACCAAGTCCCCTATGCCGCCACCCAAGCAGCCCGTGTTGGCCAGGCCCACTGCTGGAGTAAGATGTCCTCCAGGTTTTATTACTAGCACATACACTCAAACCTCGTCACGATATAAGACACGTAACAAAGTAAATAAAGTGCACTTTCGAAACACAGTAGAGATAAGTATGGCTGATTGGGCGAGTCATGCAAAAGGCATACTTGGGACTGTGCAGTGCTCACAAAAAGGGACAAGGGACAGAAGAAGTACACAGGACAGCGCTTGTCCTCTGTACTTTTTCTGTCCCTTGTCCCTTTTTGTGAGCACTGCACAGTCCTAAGTATGAATCAATACCAACTCGCTCAATTTTGTATTCTAAGTCATGCAAAACGCAGTCATGCAAGCACTGCAAAATCTGGGCGTTGATGAAGCACATTGTCACGTGGTCGTGACGATGAAGAAGACTCCAGGAGAACTTGGAAATGCGTAACTCTTTGTTTGGCCGAACTTGTGGCCGGGAAGCGGAAAGTGAAACTGCATGCAAGGCACGCTGTATACTGATAGCGGCGAACTGAACGTCGGTTGTCGATAATTTGATGATCGCTGGGACGCGCCGTCTTTTATACATCATGTATCGAACTTTCCAGCCTTATCACTGGTGGTCGCGCAAGCTCTGGAATAATCTTGACTATTCGCGTCATGTGCGCAACCTTAACAAAATGATCTACTACAATCGCGAAGCTTCTCGAACATTGCGGAGCGGTTAGCGTCGAGCTTTGCTAACCGCCCTTGCGGGTCAAACCCGAATACATCAAAATAAAACAAGAAGCGGGCGTGGCAATACCCCCCTCTGAAAAAGCATCGTCCCGATGCGTAAAACAGAACATGGAAGTAAAAAAAAAAAATGCATGTAACTCGAAAGGACAACAATGGAGCAAGCAAAAGCAGAGTCCTCAGGTTCCTCACCGCGCATAAAACGGCTTGAGGTGCACGACGTGAACGACTTCAGGTCGTGTGCTGCGCTGCTGAGAGCTTGTGGTGCCGTCCGGAACAACCTCGTAGTCCAATGCACAGAGACGTCGTAGCACCCTGTATGGCCCGAAGTATCGCTGAAGAAGTTTTTCACTAAGTCCACGTCGGCGTATCGGCGTCCAGACCCAAACACAGTCGCCAGGCTGGTATTCCACGAAGCGTTGTCGAAGATTGTAACGGCGGCTGTCGGTCGCCTGCTGATTCTTGATGCGTAGGTGGGCGAGTTGTCAGACTTCTTCGGCGCGCTGAAGGTACACAGTCACGTCGAGGTTTTCTTCGTCGGTGACGTTGGGTAGCATGGCGTCGAGTGTCGTTGCCGGGTTCCTTCCGTACACCAACTTGTATGGCGTCATCTGTGTTGTTTCTTGCACCGCCGTGTTGTATGCGAAGGTCACATATCGAAGGATGGCATCCCACGTCTTGTGTTCGACGTCGACATACTTGGCCAGCATGTCGGCGATGGTCTTATTTAGACGCTCGGTGAGGCCATTGGTCTGTGGGTGATAGGCTGTAGTCTGGCGGTGGCTTGTTTCACTGTACAGTAGACTCCCGTTAAGACGAACTCGAAGGGATTGCGGTCATCTGTTCGTCTTATCAGGAGTTCGGCTTATCAGAAGTGCCCCCAAAAAGAGAGATGATAACATGCCAAGTGCATCCAAATATGTTACTTGAAAACACTGAATGGAGTAGACTTACAATGGGGGCAAAAAGACAAGAAAAAGCACTTATTTGGCTCATCTAGATAAAAACTATGCCTTCAAGCAGAGCATTTACACGAATCGTACGAGCACCTGATTTCGCGGGTTCAAAAATAAAAAAAATTCATGAAGATACTGCTACCACATTTCAATGATAAAACTGTAGCACGCTCCTATGTTGACGATTACAAAAAAGAGAAAGAGAGAGGGAGAGAAGCACAATTTTCCTTCAAATAATGTAAATTGATTGTCCTGGCAGTTGCTTTTCTTCTGTGGGCCTGTTTTGCTGGCTCTAAGATCACTTCAGGATACGCCTCGGTCGCGTGCTGTTACCTTGACAAAGTCATGATACGATGAGTTGCTTAAGAAAGTCTGCAAGGTTTTCTTCGAGGTCCGGATATTTTCTCGTTTTTGGCCCGTAGTAACTTTTCCTGATCGACGTGCACCTGAAGATATCCCATTGCGCTACTCACGGTCAGAAGCCTCGCGCACACGAAAAAGACACGACGCAGCTTACTATTCAGTGTACAAAATAGCCTTCCCTGGTCGTGCGCTTTCATAGTCAAAATGGCTGATCACAATTTGCACTTCACTGGGAACAGATACAACGCACACAGGCCCTACACGAACCAACGCGAACCGACTACACAATGTGCTCGGCCGCCATTGTGTGATGGCGATGACAATGCACATGACCCGCCTGACAGGAATGCGCCGCAAACGTGGTTTCGCTGATTGTAATGCACAGACAATTTTTGTTCCCGTTGTCGCTTTCTTTTTTTTCTTTTTTTTCCTTCACTCCCCTTGCGTTTGCCCCTCTGACCACAGTGGAGGGGCCCCAAGCTCTTGTGTTCTTCTGTTCCCCTTTGTACTCCAGCAGGCGAAGACCGGAGGGGGAATACAAAAGAATGCAATGACTTGGGGGTCCCAGTTGTAAATCCTCCTACTATTTTTGTTGGTTTCTTTGCTGATAAAGCCCGCACCTTCCCCACCCACAGGCTGGGGGTGAGGGGGATGCTGGCTTTTTCCGCTGAACGTTCTTTTTCGTGTCGCGATTTGCTTCGCGTTGTCGTGTGCTGTCGTGCCGAGGCACCGACGACGACGAAGTCGGTGGAGGCGCGTGCAAGGCGAGCGCGTGGGCCCTCGAATAAAGAGTTGGTTTTCGTACGTCAGTGTAGCAGCATCGTTCGTCTTCTACCTCTTCGCTAAAGTGGTGACCCGGACCTTGGAATGACCTTCCAGAAGATTCCGCCGGACGTTTTCACCGAGTGAACCGACCCCTGACACGCCTATCACGATGGCGCTGCGACCAGCGCCATCGGCGCATTGGATCTTGCTGCCGCCAGAGTTTCCCAAATTCTGGCCGCGATGTCCAGCCATCTGGCTTATCAAGATGGAGGCTGGTTTCTACCTGCGAAACATCGTCTCGCAGCAGGACATGTACGCCATCACGGTAGCTATGCTTCCTCCTGCTCTGCGATGCGTTGTGCCTCATACAGGGCCGCAGGCATACGACCAACTTCGAGGGTTTGTTCTAGCCCTACCGCAACCGGCAGCGCCATGTCACATACTTCCTGCCGCGCTAAACGTAACCACAGAGCCATCGCAAAACATCGCTTTTGACGCGGCGCCCAGGACGACACTGTGCACGTCACGTGCCACGACTGAGTATCGCCTGCCGCCAACTGTTTTGCCTGCCACTCCTGCCATCGCCGACGAACAGCCTTTGGTACAGTGGTCAACGCCTGTGGACACCTCGGTGAGCATGACGGCATCAGCGCCTACTGATCCTGTGTGCGACACCCGAACCAGCGCTGCTTGTCAGGTGTTTGCTGACACCACGGGTGTCATCCTAACCGAGTCACCTCAGACTGTCCCGACCACACTGGTTGGTTTCGAACATCAGACTGTCCCGACCGCAGATCCTGCCCAAGCTGTCGAGCGGCAGCGCAAACATGACGACGCCCGCACCGACCGCTACCACCTGATCTTAGTTTCCCCGGGCGGACCAGCACAAGGCCACACTTGGCGCCTCAACCCTAGTCATCCCGCAGAATCTGGGGCCAAGGCCCAACATCATTCTGTCGCCACCGCGCATGATGCCGCCCCCCTCGTTTGCCATGGTCCCGGGACAGCCCCTAACACTACAACAGCTACAGGCCATGCTGCACATGCAGACCATGCTGGCCCAGCCCACGCTGGGTGCATTCCAGACAGACCAGCACCAGTCCCTGGTGTAGATACCGACGTTCACGCAGCCGCAGATACTGGCGCAGGACCACCACCATCACCGCCATCATGGCACCCTGTCGGCGCCCCTCATCTCGACGGGCGGCAGTATGGTGTCCTCTGCGCCCGCTGCCGACATTGTCACCCACCATCCCGTCATGACCACCATGACGGTGTTGCATGCGGCGCCGCCACAACATCTCCCCGTGTCTGTCTCGGCACCCGTGACGTCGGCGACGATACACCACCAGCCACAGGTGCCTACTGCAACGGCGCCACCAGCCGCGGAGAAGCCCGCGAAAGCGCCCACGGTAGACCTGGCCGAGTAGCTGAAGGAGCATGGAATCATGCCGGAGTCTACGCCCCCGCCATCCCCTACGTTCAATCAAGAAAACATCATATCAGTCGAGGTTTCCGTCGCGCCCGCACCAGCCAGAAAGAGCGTGCAGGTTGTGGTGAGCAAGGCTTCGCAGACTACGGCAGCGTCTCCCCAGCAGCGCATACAGGTTTTGCTGGCGCACGATGGCAGCGTCGTACTGCACCCTCACGGCAGCACGCTGTCCTCCATGACTGCGCCGGCCCCCTCCCCGGGACTGGTGGCCACGACGGTCACGCCCACGTAGACGAGCGCGCCCGGTGCGACCGCTTTCTCGCGGACCCACTCGGCCCTCCAGGAGCGTCTCTCCGCAGCGCTGCCCGTGAGCGGAACGGCTCGCAAAATCCACTAGGTTTCTCAATCCGTCCACCGCGCCACTCTCAGCCCCGACCACCCGAAAAAAATTTAGCACCCGTTCGTCATTACGCCATCTCGACGAGGACTGCCAGACGGACACATTTTGACTGAGACTCCGTCTATACGGTGGGGGGCCCTGTCGCGTGCTGGCGTGCCGAGGCACCGACGACGACGAAGTCAGTGGAGGCGCGTGCAAGGCGAGCGCGTGGGCCCTCGAATAAAGAGTTGTTTTTCGTACATCAGTGTAGCAGCATCGTTCTTAGCAGCATCGTTCTTCTTCTACCTCTCCGCTACAGCGTCTTTGCTCTGGGAAGCGCTTTTTTTTTCTGTTTTGCTTTTTCTCGGTCGCCGGAATGCCCCACCAAGACTGCAGTGTTCGTATCGCAGAATCGCCAGCGTTGTCGATCACCACGAAAGTTCATCTTAACAGAAGAGTACAGTTGGGCGGTTCGTCTTAAGCGAATTTTTTTCGCGTTGAGTCTATGGGAACCAAACAAACGGTTCTCTGTTGTTCGGCATAAGTGAGAATTTGCCTCAACCGAGTTCGTCTTAATGGAAGTTCACTGCATTTCAAGATCGCCTGAGTAAGGTCAGCAGTAAAGGCCGTACCTCTGTCAGTGATGAGGACTTCTGGGGCACCATGACGCAAGACGATGTTCTCAACGAAAAACTTGGCTACCTTGGCGGCACTGCTGGCAGGGCCCTTGTTTCGGCGTAGCGGGTGAGGTAGTCCGTAGCTACGACGATCCACTTATTCCCAAGAGTCGATGTCGAGAATGGCCCCAGTAAGTCCATACCTATTTGCTGGACTGGTCGGCGAGGTGGTTCGATGGGCTGCAGAAGTCCCGCTGGCCTTGTTGGCGGTGTCTTGTGTCACTGACATTCCCAGCATGTCCTCACGTAGCGAGCGACGTCGACAGCAAGGCGTGGCCAGTAGTACTTTTCCTGTATCCTCGCGAGCGTGCGGGAAAAACCGAGGTGGCCAGCCGTCGGGTCGTCGTGTAGGGCCTGCAGAACTTCTGGTCGCAGTGCCGAAGGTACAACAATAAGGTAGTTGGCCCCGGGTCGCAGAGAACTTCTGCTTTACGAGGATGCCGTTTTTTTCAAGAAAAATGACTCCAATCCTCGCCTGAAAGCGAAGCATGTTTCTTGTTTCGGCGGATGTCGTTCACCCCTCGAGTAGCTGCGTCGACGCTGCCGCGATCACTGTGCGTGACGCTACGTTGTGTGGCTTAAAAAATGGTCAAACCAGCCGATGTTGCAGCTAGATCAGTTTGAGCCCACCGCCAAGTCCAGAGAATCGGCCTTATCTGTCGATGTGACTGAAGGGGCTCTCTCGCACGGGGCCAACACCATTCAGCGCCGTTTTGACGTCCCGAAACTTCGAGCCTCAAATTCGTTTTTTGATTAGGCTACCTTTCTTTGCAGCATCAGTGACTTGCTTTGCTTTCGGTGGCGTTATCCTCACCACATCGCACGGCCGACGAAAAAAAATCCGCGCGACGTGTCTTGCGTAAATAACATGCTGAAATCGCATCTCTGACGGTAAACAAAACGTGTACGACCCGAGCTATTTTGCAGGGCCTTCTTATGTGCACGTCTATAGCGTCACATGACGTGAACACATGGTTGCTCGACAAAGTTGGTATGCCGCTAGGTTCCGACTTTACTTTCGGGAACAGTGGCCACTTCGTCGTAAACGCGGCAGCCTCGCGCGAACCTTGTGAAACGTATGACATTTTGCCGCTAGTATTTTGTGAAACGGTTCGGCGGCGAAGTTTTGGTTCCATTCTCAGTCGAGATTTCGAGATAACCGAAAGTGGGCACGGAAATACTTCGAGAAAAGGGCAATAAATACATTGCGCCTATGGAAAATGGTTCAGTACCGCGGAAAACTTCGACTTAGCCGATTTTTCGAGATATGCGAGTTCGAGTTAACGAGGTATTACTGTACTTTCGGAACAGCAGTGGTCCTGCCCTCGAGGTATTCCACCAGACCCCTGAGTTCCGGGTCGGTTTGCTGTCATTCAGCGAAGTCGTCGGCAGTTATGGTTCCCAAGAAGCAGTCATCATCGTGGTCGTCCTGCGGCGGTGCGTCGATGGGGGCACAAAACAAGCAGTCGGCGTCGGAGTGTTTTCTTCCGGACTTGTAAACAACGGTAATGTTGAATTCTTGAAGCCTCAGACTCCATCGTGCGAGACGACCTGAAGGGTCCTACAAGTTAGCTAGCCAACATAAGGCGTGATAGTCACTGACAACTTTGAAGGGCCTGCCATAGAGGTAGGGCCGAAACTTTGATGTAGCCCAGATGATGGCAAGGCATTCCTTTTCTGTTGTGGAATAGTTGGCTTCTGCCTTGGACAGTGACCGGCTAGCATAACTGATGACCCTTTCTAGTCCGTCGGCCTTCTGCACAAAAACGGCACCGACCTACGCTTCTTGCGTCGGTGTGGATTTCCGTATCGGCGTATTCGTCGAAATGCGCAAGTATCGGAGGCGCCTGCAGGCACTGTTTCAGTTCTTGAACTGCCTATACTTGCGCAGTTCCCCACTTGAACTCCACGTCGCTCTTCGTGAGGTGAGTTAGTGGCTCGGCGATCAGTGAAAATTCCTTTACGAAGCGTCTGTAATAGGCGCGCATAAGCCGAGAAATCGGCGCACGGCCTTCTTGTCGGTGGGTGGCGCGAAGTCGGCGATAGCAGCTGTTTTTCGTGGATCGGGGTGAACTCCAGATTTGCTAATGATGTGGCCCAAGAACAAGAGCTCCTCGTACGCAAAATGTCACTTTTCTTGCTTCAGGGTGAGTCCGGAGGTCTTGATTGCTTGAAGTACAGCTTCAAGGGACCGGAGGTGTTCGTCGAAGTTTGAGGCAAACACAACGACGTCGTCCAAGTACACAAGGCACGTCTGCCACTTCAAGCCAGCCAGCACTGTATTCATAACGCGCTAGAAAGTCGCAGGTGCTGATGGAAAGACTAAAAGGCATGACCTTGAACTCGAACATGCCATCCGGTGTTATAAAGGCAGTCTTTTCTCGGTCTCTCTCGTCGACTTCGATTTGCCAGTAGCCGGTCTTGAGGTCCATTGACGAAAAGTACTTCATGTTGTGGAGTCGATCCAGGGCGTCGCCAGTCCGTGGGAGATAGTACACATCCTTCTTTGTGATTTTGTTTAGGCACGATAATCGACGCAGAAAAGTAGGGGTCCCAACCTTCTTTTTCACTTTGTAGCGTCATCATCATCGTCATTTTCCAACCACCGCGACGCACCTCTCGCGCAGCCCCATGCCTAGAGCTCGAGGCGCGAGCAGACGTGGCCACGCTCCTGGCGGTTTGGACGCTGCAGCCGCCGCTCCGCTTCGGCAATCGCCTTACAAATAAAGTGGCGAGACAACGACACAGCCACGTTGGCCACCGTCACATCTACCTCTCTCGCTACAACTTCTTTTTCACTAACACCACGGGAGACGCCCACGGGCTGTTGGACGGCTGGATGATGTCCTCGCGTAGCATTTCGTCGACTTGTTTCTTAACAGCTTCCCATTCCCGCGTCGAAACCCGCTAGGGACTCTGACGGAGTGGTCGAGCATTTTCTTCTGTTATAATGCAATGCTTAGCAAGGGGCGTTTGTTGGACCCGAGATGACGACGAGAAACAGTCCTTGTATTCCTGCAGAAGGCATCGAAGCTGTTGCTGTTGGCAAGCGGGAAGACTTGGATTTACGTCGAAGGGTGGCTCAGGTATTTGGGTCAACGTTGTAGCTTCGTCAGAATCATAAAAGGCAAACGCGTCGCTGACGGCCAAGATTTCTTCTATGTATGCGATCGTCGTGCCCCTGCTGGGGTGTCTGTATTTTTGTCTGAAGTTACTTAGGATCACGCTTCCTTTTCCTTCATGCAACCGAGCAGTGCCTCTTGCGATGCAAATATCATGGTCTGACAGCAAATGCTGATCGCTTTCAATGACACCTTCAATTTCTTCAACTTTTTTGGTGCCGGCGGGAATTATGACGCTGGAATGAGGCGGAATGGTAGCTGTTCCTCGAGCATGTTCAGGGCATGTTGACATGGATTCGTGTCCGGTGTCATGAGTAAAGGGGACACGAGGCATGTGCAGAAGGGCAGAAGGTAGCGATGGTGTGCGGGGGATGGAAAAGTACCCGATGGTGTGCAACCCCGCCACGTCCACGCACGCCATTGGCCGGAGAAAGGCGCGTGCCACGCGACCCGAGCCGAGGTGAGAGACCACGGAAGAACAAGGAGTCAGTGTTCAGTGGAGTCGTCGAGGAGCAAGGTGGTGCAAGCCAGCGTCACACCCGCGACGGTAGCAGCAGGGCCCCGTTCTGGAAGCAGCGGCGAGAGGCTCGGGAGGGTGGTCGTCGACCTTGGCGTCATCCAAGTGAGGCTCCCCGAGCTTGCAGCAGCCTCATCCAGCAGTTCGCAGGGCACCTACGGCACTACCACAGCTCGATGAGACGGCAATCACCGACAATCACCGACGATCACTGACATCACCATGACATCCGGTGATGTCGTTTTGTCTGACGATAGGGTTATCGACTTGGTTCTTAAGTCGATGACGGCGCCGTGATGGTTTAAGAAGTCCATGCCAAATATGACGTCCCCTGGAGCAGTGTTGCATGATTACAAAGCTCGCAGGATAAGTCTGAATATCGATGGTGACTCTTGCTGTGCAGACTCCCGACGGCGTTATTAGATGCCCTACAGCGGTACAGATTCGGAGCCTTCCTAAGCAGTCCTAACTCTCTTCAACTTCGTGGCAAAGGGCCCACTGACCATGGAATAGCCAGCTCCAGTATCGACGAGAGCGGTGACGCTGTGGCTCTCGATAAGAACGTTGAGGTCACAGCGTTAGGTTGCCTGGCGTTGCCGCGAAGGAATCCGTACTCTGGCTTGAGTCCTAGCTGCCGGCTGCTAGTTTGACGGTCAGGGAAGTCTTGAAGTTCTTCTTCTTGACTACTTGGACTTGGATCCTGACTCCGTGTGGGCGTCCGGAACATGGACGAACCAGCGCCTCCACTAGGTGTCACGTGACGGTGAAGAAGACTCCAGGAGAACTTGGAAATGCGTAACTCTTTATTTGGCTGAACCTGTGGCCGGGAAACGGAAAGTGAAACTGCAAGCAAGGCACGCTGTGTACTGATAGCGGCAAACAGAGCGTTGGCCATCGATAATCTGATGATCGCTGGGACACGCCGTCTTTTATACATCATGTATCGAAGTTGCAGCCTTATCACTGGTGGTCGCGCAAGCTCTGGAATAATCTTGACTATTCGCATCTTGTGCGCAATCTTAACAAAATGGTCTACTACATCGCGAAACTTCTCGAACACTGCGGCGCAGTTAGCGTCGGGCGTTGCTAACCGCCCTCGCGGGTCAAACCCGAATACATCAAAATAAAACAAGAAGCGGGCGTGGCAGTATATAAAAATACTGGAAGAAATCTACCGTGGCTTCACTGCCACCATAGTCCTCCAAAAGAAAGCAACAAAATTTCGATAAAGAAGGGTGTAAGGCAGGGAGACACTATCTCCCCAGTGCTATTGACTGCATGCTTACAGGAGGTTTTCTGGCCCCTGTATTTGGAGGAGTTAGGAATAAGAGTTAATGGAGAGTACCTTAGTAACCTGCGATTCGCTGATGACATTGCATTGACGAGTAACTCTGGATGAATGCTTACTCATGGTTACTGAATTGGACAAGGAAAGCAGGACGGTAGGTCTGAAAATTAATATGCAGAAAACTAAAGTAATGGTACAACCATCTTGGAAGAGAGCAGGCGCTTTGAGATAGGTAGCGAGGCACTGGAAGTTGTAAAGGACAGGTAGTGTGAAGGAGGTAGTGGACAGGTTGTGCCTGTATAAGCACAAAATGCTCTTATTGCCTTTCTGCAACGCGGTTTGAGCATGTAGGAAAAGTGAAATAAGCAATAAAGGAAAAGGCAACTTCTCAATCTTGGTATGCTTTTCCACACGACACCGGTGTACTGCTATGAAAATGACCTAAAGGTTCCAACAACCGGCCTGAACCTGCGATTAGATCCTGGTATACATGAAAAGACCATGAATTATAGCGACCGATTCAAGCATCCTTTTTGCGATATGAATAGTAATAGACGTCAGCTTCGCTGTAATGCTTAAATGTTGAGGAGTGAAGCAGACCGAAAATTTGAAGGGGCCACTATCATGGCACAGTATGGCGATGTCTTTACGGATGAGCCCCGGAAATACATATGATAAGCATCTTCAGCTAACTATCAGTAGTGCGTGTGGCCTAGCGCAGTTGTAAGCATACTGCATGCTTTAATAGGCGCCATCCCAAACGCGCCGCCGTTCGTGCTGCCTCTTTGTGCGAGAAGTGCGCTGCGCAGACGCATTGCCTTCACAAACAAAAAGCAGCTCGCCATCGCCGTGCTCATGTGGGGTCAGGAACGAAGTGGGCAACATGAATAGTTTCATGACAAACGCGTGCGTACAGTACAGCAAGTGCCCCAGCAGTGACGGTGTCAGCGGCGATGTGCTGCACACAACTAGGAACGATCGGCTTCACGCGGCAGCAAATGCTGCGCGTCGACGGAGATTTTCGTACAGTGGCACTTCATTTATGTGCGCACACGTATCGGAGAAAGCCAGATGAGTTTCCTGCTCTTGCGCAATAGTGCCTTTGGTGTTCTGTGTCATCGTTTCCAAACACTCCCTGCAAAAGAGCCATAATTTATTCCGCGCTTTGCTGGTAATCAGCCGTTCTCATCACGAGACGCAAATTGGTGGTTGGCACGTTGTTAAAGGACACTAAAGGCAAATATAAGTCGACGTTGATTGTTGAAATAGCGGTCCAGAAACCTCGTAGTGCTACTTTTATGCCAAGGAGTGCTTATTTTGAAATAAAATTACGTTTCATGGTCCGCATCGTGTTATCACACTTCAAATCACCCGCCTGAAATCCGACTTTCATACGTCACTGCTGCCGTGCCCAACGTTGCCCGCCTTTACTGCACGGCCGCCGACACTAGTAGCAGCAGAGCGAAAGTAGCGGGACCCACAGCAGCAACAACGGCCATCGAAGCCATCGAAGCTTGCCGCAATCGCCGCAATGGATGTGGACGGAGAACTTGACAACGAGACATTAGGCTCGCGACGCTGGGCTCCAATTCAGCGACTTGAGCCCCGATGAACGCGGTACACTGCTGAGGGCTCGTAGTGCCAGCGTCGTTGCATGCGGCATTTTGTCGAACTTTCTGTCAGAGCGACTTTCACGAGCGCGCAAAACACATGCGACAGTACGCGATCCCAAAACTACCACTGAGACGCGACCGCGTGAGCGAAGCAGGGTGCCGGGCGAGGCGCAGTTCGGCGAAAACGAAACCTTTGAACCACGCGCGCCGTTCCCCATGGCAACGCCACAGAGGTTCTTTTGTCCATGAATCAAACGGAAACGAACAAACAGCATTTTATTACGTCTTTTGATGCACGGAAGGTTCTTTTTTTATTGCTGCTAGTTTGATTACTAGTGATTTAGTGTAGGCAGACTCTCATACGTCATCACGATCACTTCATGTGATACATTTAGCTTGATTTCTCGGTAAGTAGGGCACTGCTGTTGATAATATTGCCGTTTCAGACGCTGTCATACATTGAGCTTTCACTCTGACATAAGTTGTTCTTTGCCTTTAGTGTCCCTTTAAGAGGTGTTCGCGGCAGGTACCTGAGGTATTCACAAAAGCCTGGGCGCGCACCAAAATGCCTGATAAGTGTACTGGGAAGCATTGAAGCTATTTAGGACGTGGCTGCGGTGATTTGACCACTTCAGCGGATAAAAAAGTGTGAATTCGTTTTTTTTTTACAATTTTGCGGTCCCTAAGGAGTCCGAAAAATCGGACATTGACTGCAAATAGTCCCACTCATGTTCTCGTCCGTGCTCTGCGATGGTGGGTCACCGTCCATCCGGCTCATGACACCAACGTAGAGAGTGTGCACATTGGAGTAGTCTTGTGTGCTTCCTGCATTTCACGTGGCCGCTGCCTTCTAAAGTTGTACAGGACTATGGAGTCAACTCAGCGGAAGCTGTAGATGTTCTAGGTGGAGGGCTGTGTGCACCGCTGTCAAGAAATGCCCATTACCGCGTACTGCCTAAATAAAGTTTTCTACAACTACTACTATCTCATTCTGCGGCATAGCATTACTAAATTGAGTAAACATGCGTTCTGTCTTTCTAGGTGTTAGAGAAAAGTAATACTTGTAGGATGGCAGCCTTTTACAATCGACGACTGATAATTTGGACTACACGGAGAACGTAAATAAGTCTGAATTATCGAAAGTCCGAAAACACGAATGCGTCAGAAAAAAATACTTTTATTGACACTTCAGTGTCCCGGTGGCTGAAAAAGGTTTTCTATGCGTTGCTGCACGCACTTCTGCTTACGTGCAACCAAGTCCGCCTGAATCTCCGCCAGTGTGATATTATCACTGTACGAAGAAGAAAGAACAGCGAGGGTTCGAGACAGGTCCGCATGCGACGGCTCCGGAGCACACGGCGCGTCATCATCATCAGAGTAAGAGTCGCTGTTTGGCGGTTGCAGAACCTGCTCAATTATGTCGTCGTTGTTCAATTCGGCACCGATGACACCGCACTGTCGACGTTTCCAAAGTCTTCGAACGTAACTGTGTCTGAATCGGCAAGGCGGCAGCCTCGAAGGTCGTCAATACGTCCGCACTTGAGCTCGTTGCGCTGGGCGCAGGTCCGGTTCTTCAGTTGCAGTGTCGGTTCTTCAGCTTCAGTGTCGGGCTCACTACGGAACGTGAATCCAGAGTGCCGGAAACAGTTGCTGATTGTGCCTGCCAACGCTGCCTTCCAGGCATCAGCAAGGATGCTCACGACTGACATCAAGTCAACGTTGTATTTTATCTGGCTCTCTAGGCACAGCAACACGTGCTGCATCATGGTGAACGATACAGCATCTTCAAATTCTTGATGATACCTTGGTCCATAGCTGCAGAATACTAGTCGTATTCGGCGACAGGTATTCTAGCTCGATGGCTTTGAGACAGCTGATTGGCGCATGGGCAGTACTGTTACAGTAGAAGCTCGTTATAACGAAGCGGGATATAACGAACTAATGGATATAACGAGCAATCGTAATTCCCTTGAAATTCCCATAGACGCCCATGTATTTAAAACCCTCGTTTAACGAAGCTAAAATTCCTCCTCGCAATGGATATAACGACCTTTTTTTTTCCCCACCGAGCCATTTCTGACCATTTTGGTAGCCGGCAAGTCAATGTCTTATAGCGCGCGACGGTTTACGTCCCATCACGATGCGGTAATTTCAAAACTCGCGCCTCGCGCTCCTCAAAGGAGGAGCCCGCCTGCCAACACGCGCGAGGGTGCGCGTCTTGCCTGCTTCCCCTTCCCACTGAAACTCGTGGACCCACCCGCGGCACGTCACCCGGCCTCCCCTCTCCCGCGGAACTCGTGGACCCGCCCGCTCCCTGTTGCGCGTGGACGGTGACGCCGGTGATGCCGGTGACGCGGCAACCACGCGGCGTGGGCGTGGGCCTTTTGCTTGTCGTTCGTTGCGTGTGCATCAGAACAGCGTCTCTCTCGGTTCCCGCCGCTAGACAGGAGATGGACGACGGCAAGCGAAAGCGCAAAACGATTACAATCGAGCAGAAGGCGGCTATGTTGAAAGCCGTTGAGTCCGGCGTCAAGAAGAAAAAAGTTGCCGAAGATTCGGCGTAGCGTTGAGCACGGTACCGCAAGCGTGTAATCGACCAAATTCTACTCAATATGAGCATGAAGCGCGAGACTACAATCGACCTCTACATGGCGATCGAGATGCTACAGGCTGCTTGGTTGTCTGTAGCAGCAAGCACGATCGCCAACTGCTTCCGGCATGCCTCATTTGGCGTCAACAGCGGCGGTGACAGCGAAGATATCGGTGCTGCCGCTAATGAGGGTGCCACAGGTGACCAAGACCTGGCGTCGTGGGACGCTCTCCTTGACGCCGGAGTTGTGCCCGACTGCGACACCTTCTGCACGTACGTCAGTGCCGATGCTGACACGGTGACAACCGAAGAGCTGACAGAGGCTGAAATTGTGCGCGCGGTGACAGGGGTGGTGAATGACGACAGTGACGAATGTGTTGACGACAGCCCGAGTTGGTGAACCGATGTTCCGACGTCCGCGCAATCGCTGGATGCGGCAAACCTGCTGCGCCGCTTCTTCGGCGCTCACGATGACGGCGAGGACGGACTCGACATAGCGGCAGCGGCCGAAAAAGCCATCATCCGTCTGAGGAAGACACGGCAGAAGTCTATTAAGGACTATTTTTCTGCTAAGTGAGCCGCCAGCTGGTGTGCAGAGTTTGGCGTCAATAAAGTAGCAGTTCTTTGCTGTTCTTTCTTTTTTGTTTTCTTTTGCTAGTTTTCTCCGTGCGACGGCCGTTTTTCGTTTGCGTGGCGGGCTGTGGGATTTGGTGGTCAGTACATCCTCTCTTGCGTGCTAATTGTCGGTAGAAATGGATATTGGCTATAACGAACTAATGGTTATAACGAAGTAATTACGACTCCCCTTCAACTTCGTTATAACGAGGTTTGACTGTATCTACGAACAAAAGGACCTTGCGCTTCTGCAATTCAAACTTTCGGTCAATTTTCACACATACTCTTCGAACAGCTTTTGCGTGACCCACGCCTTTGTGTTGGCTTCGTACCAGACAGGCAAATTCTTTTTCCCCTAAAACATCGAGGGTTTTTTGATTTTCAATGACCAGCAGCAGGAGCTTTCCGTGCCGAAGCGTTGCTGCCGCCGACAACAGTGACTCGTTCCTTGCTGAGTTTTCCTCCGTGGCAAGGTTCTCCAGAATGGGAGAGTGTCTTCTCAGTAGTAGCTTGTAAAAAAGCCCAGTTTCATCGAGGTTGAAGGTGTCGTCCGCTGAGTAGTGCCGAAGCAGCTCCGCCAACTTTCCACCACGGTAGTTCGCTACCAGTGTGCTATCCACGGCACCGCTCTCACTGCACATTGTTTTGAAAGCGAGGTCGTACTGCTTCTTAAAGTTCCGGAGCCAGCCATCACTGAACTTAAATCCATCAATGCCAAGGCGAAGTGCCAATGTCTCGGCCTTGCTTGCTTCGAGAGGTGGCTGGAAACGGGAACTCGTTGAGCGACGGTAGCGCTAAGCCAGATGCTCAACGCTTCTTCCAACTGCGGATGAAAACCTTGGCGCACTCTCTTTTGTTCACTTCCGGATGATGTCTCCGTCGCGCTTAAAATCTTGTCCTTATTCTTCCTGTAGTCCGATATGGTTTGCTTCGAAACGTTGAACTCTCGAGCAACTTCGACTTGCGGACGACCACTGAGCACTTGCTGAATGATGGCGGCTTTCTTCGCCATGGTTAGCGTTGTATATCTGCTGCGTTTGTCGTCGTCGGCGCGGCCTTGGTGCTGGCTGTGAGGGCACCGTTGGAGCCATTTAACTCAGATCTTGTGAGACAGCATGTCGTAAAATAAAGCAAGTCTCAAAATAAAAATAAACACGCACAGAATTTAGCAAAACACTGTACCGCAGACACATTCACAGAATGGCGGCGATAGCAGCGCAGCGCAGGGATACAGGCATACAGCAACCGGAATGTAGGATGTTCTCGATGTCGATATGATCCCCACAGTTGAGCAGTGCCTCCAAGATTGGCATTTTCAATTACAGTACAAATCTCTGAGGCATAAAGTTGCGATCGAAATAAAGCCTCATAGATCCCCAATTAGCTTTCGTTTTGATCTCTGAGGCCATACTTTGCATGGTATGGGTGCCGAGGAGATAATGGCTGCTGATTCGGCGTGCGCAACAGTCTCGGACTGGGTCCGAATGATCAAATGTAGATCTCGCAGCTGTTTGAAATATCGGTCGTCTTTTCTTACACATTACAGTAGACCTCCGGTTAAACGAAAGTGAAGGGACAGGAAATAGTTTCATTTAACAGGAGTTTCGTTACTGAGAGATGAAAAGGGGTGCAGAATCAAGCACAAAACCAATCTGTAGAGCAGTTGTTCCATTAAGCAGCAATTTCATTTAAGAAGTTTCGTTATTGAGAGTCTACTGTACTTCTGTGGGCCCATCGGCGGTGCCG